>NC_058376.1:47625625-47927500 GCF_018350175.1 Felis catus
CTCCTAATTACAAGCTATATTTCTAACAGGGATTTTCTGGTGTTTTGTATGAAGATTCACAAAGGGGAGGGGGTGAGAAACGGCACTAATAAATCCACTACCATGTGGCAGTGTTTCGCACTCTGCCCTTGTCAGGCATAAGGGAATTTAAGTCCGAGGAGAGAGAAGATCAGGAGATAGAGTTGTGGTATTCCAGTGTACTCCCTCCCCCCTCCCGCCCCCGCCCCCATTCCCAAAGATTTCTCCATACAGGCAGGATTCGGTGTGCGGCTCGCTTGGAGAATGTAATATATAGTCATTCCCCAGCTCTCCTCATTTAAAATCAAATCTGAAATCCGTTTTCTCGGTGTGAGTAAACTTTCTAAGTTTTGTGTGAGTTTTAAAAGGTTTCGAACCCAGAGTTCATTGGACGCGCTTTTCGAAACCTGTCTGCAGTTCGTGATGCTGGTGACTTTAAAAGCCACCTACAGTCAGCCTGGCTGTCTGACAGCAGTGCCCCTTGCTGGAGCGGAGCGGCTCTCCCGGGCTTACCTGAGCTGCCTGCGCCGGGGCCGGGCGGGGGGCCGGGAGGGGGCCGCTGTCTGGCGGCGCTGCGAGCGGGCTGTGCGCGCTCCGGGAGTCGCCCGAACAATGCGAGCGGGGCGCCGAGCGCGCCCGGCCTAAGGGCGTTACGTCACTGCGCTGCCTTATAAGGCGCTTCGCATGTGCGGCGCGGGCGGCGGGGGCGCCGGTGACAACCAGATCCGCAGCGGCGGCGGCGGCGGCGCGGCAGCAATGCGCCTCAGCTCCGCTGACGCTCCGACCGTGTGAACGGACGGTCGGTCCCCGGCTCCCCGAGGAGGGGAGTGGGCGGCGGGCCCGGGACGCCGGCGCCCTCCTGCCTGGCTAACCAAGTCATTGGGGGTCATGGTCGATCCGCTAGTAACTTTGCTCCCTCCGGGGCTCTAAAGCTTCTGTTATTGCCTCAGATTCTTAAATGCACATCCTGTTATTCTTATTTAAACTTTTGTAAATACATTTTTGTTACATTTGTTTTTTGGTTGCTGGGGGGAGGTAGGAGAGGGAGCCAGAAGTTTTGTTGGGTTTTTGTGTTTTTTTTGAGACATCTCGAGGTGATTTAGACTTCAAACCTTCTCCTTCCTTTTTGTAAAGAGTAGGGGTCCTCGGAGGATAGTATTTTATTTCCTGATGATGTAACTACCAAACAATTCTTGAAGTGATGATGGGAAGGCCAGATGAAATCTTTTTTTTTCAGTGTTTTTCCTGAAAGAACCTCCTAGTTCCTCATTTCTGCATGCCTGTGTTTAACGAAAGTAGTTAAAACTAATCAGTTTATTTGGCAGAGAAAAATATTTATTAAAAGTAAAGATAAATGTGCTGTACTTTCAAGACAAAGTATAAAAATAGAACTTTAGAACAAGTTTTCAGCCATTTGTTCCCTGCCACCAGCAAACAAAATAAAGACAAGAGAAGAAAAAAGAAACTGACCAAATATGACCGAATTAAGCATGTTACCTAGTGTGGGGCAGATTTTACTTTTATAAATTCTTTTTCTGGGAAATGAGAATTATGTTCCCAATTATTTTGCACATCAATAAGAGAAGTAATCTCTGAAAGCCCTAGCCAATTATATGAATCTGCTAAGTAAATTAGGGATGTGGCTGTCTTATTTGCAAGCTTCAAATGAATTGAGTAAAATTTTGAGTCTATTTAACTCTTTTTAAATAAACACTAAAATAGGATTGTTTCCTGTTATGACATACATAGGTCTATAGAATTGTTTGTCAAACAGGAGTAATGAAAATAGCTTGTATCTTTTCCTTAGTTTGGAGTAGAGAATGCCTGGTTGCATAGAATGTATAGTTAGTGAAAACGGTGAAAAAAGATACAGGGCACAGAATGTGTGTCATCTTTCTTAAACTGTGGGCTCACTTTAATAGTTCTTCTAGATCACTCTGCCTACAGAGAAGCCTGTTAAACTACTCCTGCTTTTTATATACACTGTTTTGAGAAGCTAATGACCATGCCCTTCAGCTGAGCTTAAAATTCAATATTTGATTTGTATTTTCATATTAACATTTTAGATATTGGTTTGTGAGTTTTGTTACTCGACCTTATAGTTGTGAAGTGTATTTGAATCTTTTTAGTCTCCTGTGCTTGCCTTGTACTTATTAACCATGTTTTTGAGACTTTTATGCTAGATTTGATTTATTTCAAATGAGATAAAATGACTGCTGTGAAAGTCGCATAAACACCTGAATCTCAGTTGCAGACTACTAACATAAAAGATCTTTACCCAAAGCCAGCATTTTTGTAACTGATTTTGCCCCCTTTCCCCTCATAGGTACAGAGGTTTCCTAACATTGGACACCATCTTTTATTTCTTTCCCACATTTTTTATACTCATGTTTTGCATTTTTTTTCATATTTTTGACTTCCCACTTCCCCTATAAAATCTGTCAGCATTATTTCCTCCTTTTCTTTAGCTGCAGTAGCTGAAGAACAGAGAAGTTAAGTGGATATAAGACTTGCCTCTGGTTATGAAGCCAGAGAAGAGAGGATCAGCACTTCTCCTCTTTGTGTGCCTTGCCTGGTGCCCTGTTACTTTCTGAAGCAGTGATCTCTGACCCAGCTATGACTCAGCATTCCGGCTGAGATCATGGTATAGACCCATTCTCTTCAGGAACCAATAATAACATTTGTTGAGCTTTTAGTTCATGCTAGTCACCAGGCTTAGTGTTCTACATGCACTCCATCATTTAATTTGCATAACACATCGTAAGGTGGTATTATTCATACTTTTCAGATGAAGAAACACATTTGGAAGAGTAAAATGGCTTGACCAAAGTCAGACGGCTATTAAAGTAACAAATGCAGAGATTTGAACCAGTGTTTATATATACAGCCTTAGTCTCCTCTTAATGGTTTGCTCAGAATCTCTCAGAAGTGTTGGTAAAGAAGTGTTCAGATTTAACTGAGAAGTTTCTATGTTTCCAGACTGAATGTTAAACTAGGAAAACCAAAACTGACCTTTGCAGCCCCCCCCCCCCCACCAGAACCACCCTAATTATGCACTGAATAACCCTAGGGAAGTCATTCACATTGGAAACATCATGGATTTGCATATTTATTAAGACAACATTTTCGAGGATGTTGACAAGTCTTGTTCTAATAAAATCAGAATATTATGACATTTTTGCTACAGATGAAAGTCCAGGGTCTTGAGTAGGAGGGTATCTTTATCAAACTGATTCGAGAACCCTGGGTCTTGTATTGCTAACTCCAGCCAGCCATTAGTAATGTGCTCCACTGGCCACATGAATCGACAAGTAGACTTTTATTTCCCTCTCCTTTCCTATGAACATTCTCTTTGAGATGTAGTTTTTGTTTTCTTGGCTTCTGACGTGTATTCATTATCAAAAGAATAGTGTTGTGAGCACGATGCCTCAGTCTTGGCTAAGAAAACTTTTACTTTTTTTTTACTGAAAAGTTTCCTGCCCAGTTGCTGTGTGACCCTTCTCATTTTATAAGGCAGAATATACAAATAAGTATAGCTACAAATTAAAGTCATTTCTATAATAAGTAATTTAAATTTATGATCTAAATCAGCAGTAGCTTTAAGTTGTGATTTGGAAAGGGTAGAAAGGAATTTTTCTACCAATCTAATTGCTTTCTAATGAGGAAGAGGGGTTTGTAGGCAGCAAGGGTGGAAACTAGGATGTATCAATTCATTTGAACTGTATGAATCACCTTGTTAGATAGTCAAAAACAGTTCAGTATCAGCAATTTCCCCTGGTTCAAGCTAATGCCAGGAGTTTAATACAGTGACCACAGCAACCGATGTTATTAGCAATGTCCACAAATGTTTAAAAATACCATTAATGTGTTACTAAGCATGTCAAATCCAGTTTCTCTTTGTGAAATCACTACTCTTACTTTCTTTCATGTCTTGTCTCCCTGCCTTTGTTTCTACTTGTGACTGGTGAAGTCTTCTAGTCATCCAAATAAGTGCAAGAGAAGCAGTATTCATAATGCACCTTTCTTACAGCTGCCCACAATTTTCATTACTGCTTCTTTCATCAGTTAAGGGGTCACTGCACTGTTGGAATCTGTGGGATGGTAACATTAACTTTGAATGTGATATGTTTGCTCTTTTGCCTCCTCTATAAAATAGTATACATGGAAACATTGTAACATACAAAGAAAAACAACAATTCTTATCACAGGCATTGTTCTGTATGAGAAGCTGACTATAGTGGAGACAGATCCAGGATGGCATGAGATGGAGGCAGAGTTCTGTGGTTTTACATTGCATTAGGCTGCAGTTGGATTGGCCAGAGTGTGACCCTTTTGCACTAAAGTATTTCTGTCTCAGGGAACATTCTGACACCTCACTGGCAGGCTTCTTGCAAAGCAGCTTTGTCTCTGAGCATTGGGCTAGCCTGCCATGTATCTGGTGCTGATCTCTCCTCTGCTGCTGTACAACCTCAGAGGAATGGATTGAGCACCACAAGTGGGCAGCTGTAGAATGTAAAGCCAAAAGGGAAGTTTGAGGGCAAAAGCACCTTCTCTCCATGCCAAGAGCAATCAGTTTTCTTTCTTCTTCTTCTTCTTTTTTTTTTTTTAATTTTTTTTCAACGTTTTTATTTATTTTTGGGACAGAGAGAGACAGAGCATGAACGGGGGAGGGGCAGAGAGAGAGGGAGACACAGAATCGGAAACAGACTCCAGGCTCTGAGCCATCAGCCCAGAGCCTGACGCAGGGCTCGAACTCACGGACCACGAGATCGTGACCTGGCTGAAGTTGGACGCTTAACCGACTGCGCCACCCAGGCGCCCCTTCTTTTTTTTTTTAAATAGCATTTTATTTTTTCAGTATGCTCCATGCCCATCGTGGGGCTTAAAATCACAACCCTGAGATCAGAGTTGCACATTCTATCCACTGAGCCAACCAACCACCCTGAACAATTAGTTTTCTAATTGACCTGTTCCTTTCCCTCTTCTTCCTATTCCCCAGGTGTCTTTTGACTAGTTATGTACACATAAGTTCCCACAAAAAATATACCACATCCCCAGGCAGCAAGCACTTGCACTGTGTGCCTATGGCCCTTCACAAATAGTTAATGGGCTACAGTGAACCTGGATTTACAGAGAGACCCTCTCATTCTTATCTGCAACCCAGATCTCCTGTCCTCCATAGTCCTTGAAGTTTCCAGAGGCTCTTCAACTATTCCTGTTCATACTTTAGCTGACTTTGATTTTATAACAGGGATTTATACCCTTGAAAGCAAACTCAGGCTGATTATAGTAACAATGTCAGTGGTAATACAGTAGTAATGTTAGGGAATGGGAAGCCTGTTAGTAACATGATTTTCTGTGGCTTTAAAAATTAATTTTAAAACAGTTCAGTGCCCATGATAATTTGGAAAATGCAGAAAACTAGAAAAGACATTTTATATCTAGTCATACCACATGAATACTGCCAACTATTAACAATTTGATGTACAGTTGACCCTTAAACACAGGTTTGAACTGCATAGGTCTACTTATATGCAGACTTTTTACAATGTAGTCCTATAAACATATTATTCTATTGATTTTCTTAATATTTTTTCTCTAGCATACTTTATTGTAAGAATACAGTATATAATACATATACAAAATATGTGTTAATTATATTATTAGTAAGGCCTCTGTTCAACAGTAAATTATTAGTAGTTTTTTTTGGGGGGAGGCAAATTTGTACACAGATTTTTGACTGCACAGGGCTTGGTGCCCTTGATCCCCACATTGTTCAAGAGTCAACCACTCTATGTTTCCTTTTAGTCTTTTTATAAACATTTGTAAAACATCTTTGTTTTTACACTGTGGGCCATATGTGTGTATTGTGTCTTTTTATCATTATTTATATATTTTAATCATGTTCATTGCTTTTCTGTAGATAGTGGGTCATTTAAAAGCATATATTTGCATATTTTCTCTAGAAATGATACTCGTAAAACCAACCACTGCCTGCTGTCCCACTGACAGTGCTATAGTTTTTGTTCTTCAACAAGTGAAACAACACAGTCTACATTTAAGAGATAATCTCCTCTTGATCCAGGGACCTCCTGTTCTTGGTTTACGTGGGATACTATGAGTTGGTTTTGGGACTCCAGTGAGCGTGCCGATAGGTGAGCAGGATGACTTGAGGAGAAAGAAGAATTGATAAGATGACGCCACCATAAGATTATTAAATGGGAAGCTGGAAAAGTCTGCTATTTAGGTCCAGTTCATTTGCTTATTTATTTCTGCAAACAGTTTGTGTTTCCTTGGTAACTAATAATAGTTTTGAGAAACTGTTGAACTCACAAGTATTACTGCAAGAGTAAAAAAATCCTCGAATCACAGAAATTAGAGACAGAAAAGACCTATTAGGTCATCTTTTTTGTCCCTTGCCAGTACAGATTGTTCTCAGTGCTTTGTCCAGTCCCTCTTTAAAGAGACCTTGTCAAAAAGTTTTACCCCATATCTTTTTTAAGTAGTGCATTTTTAAAGAAAATAGTCAACAGAATATAGTTGTGGACTTTGATTTCAGGCTAAATATTTGTAGAGAAAGATCTCTGGGTTCAAAGTACAGTTGAACAGGTTTTATTAGTTGGAAGTCATTGGTATAGTTTAGGATGTCATTGGAATAGTTGGCTAAGGGTAAAAAACAGCTGGGTAAGTTACTTTATGTGTTTTCTTTTATCATTGGAAACTCAATTATAGAAAAACAGGATAAACTTTTAATCATATAAACTCACTGAAATGGGTCTAGAAGGCCTGAGGAAATAAAGTGTTTAGGAAGTAAAGTTAGAGTAAATGGTTCATTCTAAGATTAGATTTATGAAAGAGACATCCTGTAATCTCCCTACTGTCCCCAATTCTGCTTTGTCCTTTATTTACAGTTAATTATTGCTTGATGTGAAGATGGCTTTCAGTTGTAAAATCCCCTCCCTCAGTCAAATAACTTCTTCCAAACCCCAGAAGGACAGCATAAAACTGTCTCATAGAGCAGTCGGTGGTGGTGTTACAGACTAAATGCTTCAATTCCCTATATTATAATTAAAGATGTCTTCACTGGGAAAAATGATGAACAAATTAAGAAATGTGCTTTGAGTTTTATTTTGAAGAGTGATCATTTCATTAAATCACATTTTAGAGTATAAAAGACCTTACAAAATATCTACTCTATTTATTGCCATCCCTTGTTCCCCCTTTTTAAATAGATGAGATAATTGGACCTCAGAGAAGTTAAAGGACTTGTCCTGAGGTCAAAAGCAAATTGGTGACCCAGCCACTATGTTTTATGGGCCTGCATATCTCTTTTTCGGAAACATGAAAAATCAAAAATGGCTTAATTAAATAATGTCATTAGAACTGTCAGAAAGAATATATCTGAAATTATAATTAAAGTTAGAATAATTTATCTAGGTCTGTAGTAACTACAGAAAAAAAATGCAATATTTTTGTTCCATTTCTTTTAAATTGAAGATCTCTGTATTGCTGGTAATCGAATCAAGCCACTAATATAGGCCATGGATTGACAACTCCAGCCAAAAATTTAACGGAGCAATCTGAACTTTTAATATTAATTCTGTTCTATCATTTAACACCATTGTCTTGCATGCTTGCCAAATGGTCATTCAGTACATGAGAAATGCTGTTGTCATTAGTTAGTGCTGAATAGCTCCAGGGATTTTTTACTCCCCCAACAAGTCCATTCCATTCCAAACTGAAAACTGCCTTCCTCTCACTTCTACTGACTATTCCTGGTCTTTCTAGGGAGTTATATTGAATAAATACATTGCTTTGACATGACAGTTTTTTAAATATTTGAAGACAGCTTGTCCTGAATCTTAAACTATTTGTATTTTTATAATTTGAGCCTTTTCATACCCTGTTTCTAAACGTTTGTGCTCAGAATGAACAAATTACTTCAGTATATCAGGATTATCTTCCCCTTTACAGACTTTGTAAAGTCTTTTGTATGTGTGTGTAAACATAAATTTTCTTAGCATTTCAGGTAACCACATCAGACTGCTATGTCATTGTGCTTACTGATCAACTACATACCTATGTATTTTCATCATGTACTGCTTCTGTAATACAGGTTAATCCTTTCTATCCTATGCTGGTTTTGTTTATATTACATCTTTGTTACAATAACAACAATAATAGACGACACATTTAATGTTTAATGGATGCCATGTAATATATGCTTTACATATAATATCAACTTCGATCCACATAATGACTGTGTGGAAAACACAACCGAGGAACAGAGAGATTAAGTAACCTGTACAAGATCACAGAGCTAGTAAATAGTGGCACCAGGTTTTGAGTTGCAGAGAGACTTCAGCAACCTCTGGTAGAAATCATACTCAGTGTTTTGTAGTAGGATTTGGACTTAGGGGATAAACATAGAGGCATATAACTTTGTATCTCTCTTATCTGCCATCTAGTTCATTGGGCTTGCACTAAGTGATGATAGAGTGAGAATAGATCTTGGAGAGAATCTGCTTCCCTCATCTTACAGTTTACATTACTACAGGGTAAGCTGTGCAGTATTCTGTTCAGGGATACACAGATAGGGCAGAGCTCAGGCCAGAATATGGTGCCTTTTCTACTGTAGAACTCTGAAGTATTTCTGCTTTGTACAGTTTTTCTCTCTTATCTGCTCTTCTTTCCTCCCTCCCTCCTACCCTCCCTTCCTTCCTCCCTTCCTTCCTTCCTTCCTTCCTTCCTTCCTTCCTTCCTTCCTTCCTTCCTCTCTATTTATGGCACTATAAGTATTAAAACAACAATAACATTCATAGAAACCACATTGAAAATCCTATCACATCATGTTTTAAACTTTTTCATTTACTGCCAACTTCTGAATCTGTAAGTTCTTTATCTTTTTAGATTATGACATATATATAAGACTTTTATTTAATATATTCTTAATCCTCTGATGTAAGTTTCACAGCTCAGGTATGCCACTTGTATAAAGAAGATCCAGGGAACAGGAAGGGATGGGAAGGGAAAGGAATTGCTGTCATTTATTGAGAGCCTACTGTGTGCTAGTCACTCTGCCTTGCCCTCTGCCTTGATATCTCAACTCTCCTTCTTGCTTTTTGGGATTTGGTATGAGGGCTAACACAATATCACACACAACCTAAGGAATGAGAATTAATGGAAGAGAGTGTTCTGAATCCAGCAGGAAAAAGAGGTAATGATCATTCATTGCCTGACTACTTCCATTCATTGACTTTTAGCTTTTGATTCATTTTATGTGCCGTTTATTGCATAGCTCCACTGAGGCAAATATGTGTGCAAGATGCTATGGGATGCTATTTACAGTGATTTTGCCCTTGTACTTTTTCTTTTAATTATTTTTTAGTGTTTATTTTTGAGAGAGAGAGAGAGACAGAGCATGAGTGGGGGAGGAGCAGAGAGAGAGGGAGACACAGAATCTGAAGCAGGCTCCAGGCTCAGAGCTGCCAGCACAGAGCCCAACGCGGGGCCTGAACCCACGAACCGTGAGATCATGACCTGAGCTGAAGTCAGACGCCTAACCGACTAAGCCACCCAAGTGCCCCTGTCCTTGTACTTTTAAATCAACTGAATACTGATTAAGTCTTGATCCAGAAACTTTTCTTACTTTCATTTATTCAAATTTCTTTAATTCTCTTGAAATTTGCTAAGCAAATTTCCCCTTGGAGTATATTAAACCATGCAAATGGGAAAAACTTTGTCATGATACTGCTTTGACAGCCCAAGAACTTGAGGAATAAAAACTTCGAGAGCAAAATCCCTTCTCAAACAGTCAACTGTGGCCTAACAGTGGCTTCTTGCCAAATCGTAACTTTAAAAAGTGCTGATTACTTTTTAAACATAATCAATTCCAATGAATACTGCTCCGGTTGGCTTTTGAAACACATAGAATCAACTTTCAGTTACCCAGAATGGCTACTACCCTAGTGATGCCAGAATGTCTATGGCCCAACCCACTTATTAGCACTGGAAACCTGAAGAATCACTGATGCTGACTCTCAGTGACCTCAAATTTAGACTCTGAGATTTTTATTCAAATGCTGATATTTTCTGATAAGACGGAAGTACAAGCTTATATGATTGATTGCTAATTTGTGTCACTACTACACTATGCCACTTACAGTGTGCTATAAATTAATTTTTAAGTAAATCTTATTATCTTATGAGTAACTCAATCACATTTCATCATCTTACCTTTTTTTTGTTTTGCGGAAATTATGAGTTCTTAGTTAAATGCGAGGATTTAAAATTTACATGAGTTCATAAACTTACATTTGGCATTTCTTTCTTATTTTAATATATCATAGACTCAAAATATGAAAGTGGTGTATGTGTCACTTCACCTCTGAAAGTTGCTGACTTCTGGTTAAAAACAGTCTCCATCCATCCATCCATTTATCCATCCATCTATCTATCCATTTGTCCTCTATCTATGGCTATCATTTACTAAAAACTTACAGAAGAGATGTCTAACTCTCTTCTTCTGTCTTCCCTCCTCTCTGCTTAAAACACATACACGTTGCACAAGTACATATGCAGGCTTTCATATGTACACTCCCCAACAATTACAAGAGGAAATTAAAAACAGTGGAATTCAACTGTTTAGATTAGAAATGGGAATCGACTTCCAAAAGGCTAAAAGCAGTATCTTTTCATCTACTCATGGGGACCTTCAATAACTGATAGCACTTTTTGTGTGTGAGGATTATCAGCAGTCATTTATACCACTATATTAGTAGTAGAATGGGTGGGAGGGTGATTGACTTTGATGCATGGCTTCTACATGCACAACATTTAAAATTTTTCATGCTCTCGAGAGGATAAAAGGGTTTGTATTCTTCAATTAGGCAGTGACAATGAGAAAATGTTATTAAAATTCCCTGGGAAAGAAACACATATGTTTATAATGTTTTCTTATTGCAGTGGAATTCAGTGGGTAAAAAAGATACAATATTTTCCCTTCTTAGTTGAGGGAAGTGGAATATTCAAAGGGAATACTGTGGGTGTGTGTGTGTGTGTGTGTGTGTGTGTGTGTGTGTGTGTGTGTGTCTGTGTGTGTGTGATGACTTCTATAAGAGTTAGGCCTAGACTTCATCTTCTATGTTCTTTGAAGAGACACTCAGCAACTATTTTTTGAGCATCTTCTGTGTCTATGTATTACGATTCTGAGTTCATGGCAAGGGAGGCAGAGAGTATAAAGTATGACTCTACCCAGATTTTGATGAGTAGATAAACAAATGAACAAAAGCCAAAAACCAATTAATGTTTAAATTGGGATGCTGAGTTTGGTGAAGGAAAAATTTTTGTAAAAGCATCAGGCCTATAAATATCTGGGAGGTCTTCATAACAGAAGTTAAAGTTCATCTGGACCTTGAAGGGGAATTAAAGAATTCCAGGAAGAAGAATAGCATGGCAAAGGAACCCTGGATAGAATGGAGTCATTGATTGACTCTTGTTGAGCAGTGCTGACCCTCTACAGGCAGTTGTGCCAGGTGGTAGACATTGCAGCCCTGGAGGAGAGGGTGGTCACATAGGGTGGGCCCAGACTGTACATGGGTCTTATCATTCAAGCAGCGTGGTTTGGATTTTAACAATGTTGTAGACAATAAGGTGCCATCGGCAGCTTTGAGCAGTTGAGTAATATATTGAAGCAATTTTAAGTGAATCATGGCATTGTTCTTTTTCAGTTGTATATTGAAGTGTAATATTAAATATAAATATATAATAAATAGAATTAGAAATGCTCCGACCTTGTCATATATTAATGCTTCTTTTAGGTACAATCTTGGGAGAGCTGAGGGTATGGAGCAGCCTCTACTGGAAATTTTTAATTTATTTTTTATTTATTTTTTAAAGTTTATTTATTTGAGAGAGCATGCGTGCATGTATTGGGGGTGGGTAGAGAGAAAGAAAGAGAGAATCCCAAGCAGGCTGTATGCTATCAGCACAGAGCCTGATGCAGGGCTCTGTCTGTGCAACCATGAGATGATCTGAGCCAAAACCACGAGTCGGACACTTAACAGACTGAACCACTGAGGCACCCCTAGAATTGCTTCTTAATTTTTAAACATGTATTTTTGGGTAGAAGGAGAGATCTTTTTAACATTGATTACAGTATAATCAGAAAATATAGTCAGTATGTTATCTACCTTTTGAAGTTTGTTAAGATTTGGTTAATGCTTAGTTTTGGTTATGTGCTTAGTTTTTATACAAGTTCCCTATCTGCTTGAAGAGAGTGCATATTCTGTAGGAGTTAAGAGCAGTGTTCTCTACATAGATAAAGATTGCTTATTACTTTTTTGTTAAAATCTTCTGTAACCTTACTGATTTTTGGCTTCTCGATTTATGAATGGCTTCGAGAGGTATGTTAAAATCCTCCACTGTGATGATGGATTAGTCTGTCCTTGTGTTTCTGTCAATTCTTGCTTCACATATTTGAGACCATATTTTTATATGCGTGTAAGTTCAAACTATTTCTCAGAAATGGAATTTCTTCACCTTTATATAATGCCTCCATAGATGCTTTCCACCTTAAAGTCCCTTCTGTGTCATATTAACATAGCTGTGTAACCTGTCTTTTGGTTAGTAGTTGCCTGATGATATTTTTTTTCCAACCTTCTGTTTTCGGCTTTACTGTATTCTTATATTCTAGTGAGTCACTTATAAACAACATACCTGGGGATTATTATTGTTAGAATTGTTTCAATCCAGTCTGACAGTCATTGTCTTTTAACATGACCATTTAGTTTATATTACAGTGATTATTGATGTATTTGGATTTACTTTGCTATCTTATTTGATGGTTCTATTTTTTAACCACCTATTTTTTTTTTGCTATTGTTGTTATATTTCATTTCTTAGTTTCTTTTGAATTTTATTTTTATTCATTTTCTCCCTCTCTATTTTGGAAGTTACACACTATTCCTGTTGTGTTAGGAATTAATTGGCCTATAAATTCTACCTCACAAGTTAAATTAGCAGTCTAAAGCTGATCAGTATTTTAATCCTCCTCCAAAAACCTTAGTGGTTTCAGAACATTTTAACTCTTGAGTACACCCTCCCACTTTACATATTATTTGTCTTATGTTGTCTCTTATATTTTAGTTTTTTTTTAATTCCACAAGATGTTACCATTATCTATAATTGTTCTTTTAGTCAATGTTGGTTTAGATGTGCCAACATGTTTGCCACTTTCTTGCCTCATCATTCCTTCTTTTATTCTAGAGTTTCTTCTGGGATCACTTTCCTTCAATAGATAATGCATACTTCTGAAGTTCCTCTAGTGGACGTCTGCTCTTTGCACATTCTTTTTATTTATTTGAATGTCTTTACTTTACCCTTGTTCTTAGGAGGATTTTTACTGAGCATAGACTTCTAGGTTGATACTGTTTTGTCAGGACATTGAAGATATTATTCCTCTTACTTCGGGCTTCTCATGTTAATGTTGAAAAGTCAGTCATTGATCTACAAGTCATTCCTATTCTTTCTGGCTGTTTTTTTTTTTTTTATTTTCCCTTCATCTTTGATATTCTGCAATTTCATTGTGATGTACTTAAGTATAGACTTCTTTTGTCCCTTTGGGCTTTCATTGAGAATCTGAATCTGTGGACTTGGGGTGTTTCTTTAGTTCTGGAAAATTGTCAGCCAATATTAACTTGTCAAATATAGCTTCTGAATATTTTTTTCTTTCTTTACCTTTTAAAACGAAGACACGTTAGACCATCTTACTCTGTTCTTTATATCCCTTAATTGCTCTTTCAGTTGTTTTTATCTCTTTAGTTCTTCAGGCTACATTTTATAATTTCTTCAGATTTTTTTTCTAGTTCACCAATTCTCATTGCTGATATGTAGTTATATTTTTCATTTCCAAAAGTTACACTTTTTTCCTGATTTGGCCTTTTATAGTCTGTTACCGATTTAATAAGAAATGTCAATTCCTTTTTTACCTTTATCATATTGAGTATGTTTTATGTGCTGTCTGATAATTTAAATATCTGGGATCTTTAAATATCAGCAGCTCTGATTCTATTGTCACCTCTCTGTCTATCAGTCATTGTGCATTATGTTTTGGTTTGTTTTCAGATTTTTTAATATGAACTCCTGTATATTAGAACTCTATATGTGAGAATTCTTTAAACCCTGGGTTGCAGATTGCTTTCTCTAGAGAGGACTTATGTTTGATTTTGCCAGATGCCAGGAGATGTTTTCAGCCCAGAATCTCTAGACCCAGGTTTTTTTGGTTTTTGGTTTTGGACCACCCAGTTAGTACAAATTTGGGCTGCCAATTCTCATTTGGGCTGTCTTGTTATGATAAATTTTTTGTGGAGTTTATTTCTCCCCTTACTCCAAATGCCATAGTTCAAGGAAAACAGTTTCCCTTACTGTTCCTAGAGATTGATTTTGTTTCTAAGTCATCTTTACACTCATGATTTAGCTCTTTGCAATCCCAGCTTTATGTAGGGTTGGGGGGATGCTGGGTTTTGTCCTCTGTGCCCTCTGATGCTAAAATATAAGTTCACAGAGTTCAAAAAATGTTCTAAAGCAATAGCCACCTTACTTGCTGGGTTTTCACTTTTATTCAGTCTTTAACCATTGAACATTCCTTAGTCACTTGCTGTCTCAACGATGTGTATTTTAAAATATTTTATATATTTCATTTAGCACTTTATGTGTTTTTTGTTTGTTTGTTTTTGGTAGTGGTGGTGTTTTAGAGTTTTTTTTTTAGTGAGATGAGCTTAGAGTAGCTAATCAGTTTCAGCATTGAAATTGGACATTAGCACAATATAATCTAATAGTGAAAAACAACCTGTGTAGGAAATATTTCAGATTAATATGTTAGAGCCACTTGTTTGCTCCTTTATGCTAAGAAATGGAGTTTTACCTTAACTCATCATTTCTATTCATTGTTCAGTGTCCTAATCGGCTACTAGCAATTTTCAGATGTCAAATAATATAAACATTGTCTCAAATATAAGCTCAATTATTAGCAAAACTTTTTAACTTTTAGTCTTTGTTAGGTCTGTCTAGGATAGCTATGATCCACTTTCACTTATTAGTTACATTTATATAAATGTAATTATTTTCTTGATTTTTCACGGTTATTACTCCTTAGTTTAGGCAAACACATATTAGTCAGAGCCCAGTGTAAAGAGAGGCAGTCTTAGAGAGTTAAAGGGAGCTCCCTTTATACTTTTACTGAACAACTGTGAGAAATCAGATATTATTGAAGTCTCATTCCAGGTGCTTCAGAAGGAAATAATTCTTAGGGAATGATTCCACTTTCAAGAAGGTAGCCCATCTTACATTCAGGAGCTTTTCACAGTCTCTTATTTGGTATAGAATAACATGTAATGTAAGATGGCTTTTCATCTTGGAAGAGCTCCTAAGATATGGTGATTTCGTTTGCCTCCATTGAGAAGTGTCCTGAAAATAGTGCCCCAGGTCCTCCACGTAGTCTAGAACGTGAGTAACCCAAAGGAAATGATATATTAGCTAGGATGCTTCCAGCTGCAGTCAACAGACAACCTGGACTCCCTTTGGCTCAAACAATGGCAAAATATTTCATCTTACAACAAAAAATCCAAACTTGGGCAGGCTCCAGACATGCCATGTTGCTTATGCTTCTCTGGCTTTTGTAGTTCTGGCCTTTTCCCCCAGGGGACTTCATCATCACCCTGGTAGCAAAATGGCATTAGCAGTTCCAGGCATCACATCCAGAGATAGATCCACATGCATCACCTAGAGGTGGAATAGGGACCATCTCTTCTGGGTTCTCCTAAGGAGCCAGGAAACTGCTCAAAACCATTCCCACTGCCCTCTCTCTCTGCCCCTCCCCTCTCTTTCTCTGTCTCTCTCTGCCCCTCCCTCCCTCTCCCTCTCTCTCTCTCTCCCTCCCTCCCTCTCTTTCCCTCTCTCTCTCCCTCTCTCTCCCCCTCTCACTCTCCTTCTCCCTCTCCCTCTCTATTTCTATCTCTATCTCAAAAGAAATAAATAAAATTTAAAAAGAAGTGAATGTTAATATTGTGTCATTTGTTGATCTTTTTCTTTGGACATAATATAGCATTTTTCTGTGGGCTAAATTTGTTCTGTTCTCATAGAATATTAAATCTGTTTGACAAAGTGAATTTAGATCTCTTTAACTCTATTGACTCCATTAATACTACATGTGGAAAATTATTTAGCTAATGTGAAGAACATTATATCTCTAATTTTAGGGTTAATGTAATGGTTCATGAACTTTGAGGATATGGTGTTAGTGCTACTTAAGAATCTCAGTTATATGGAGCACCTGGGGTGGCTCAGTTGGTTGAGCGCCTGACTCTTGATTTTGGCTCAGGTCATGATCTCACATGGGATCTTCATGGGATTTAGCCCCTCGTGGGGCTCTGCACTGGCAGTGTGGAGCCTACTTGGGATTCTCTCTCTCTCCTTCCCTCCCTCTCTCTCTCTCTCTCTCTCTCTCTCTCTCTCTCTCTCTCTCTGTCTCTCTCTCTGTCTCTGCCCTTCCCCCATGTGCACACACACTCTCTCTCTGTCAAAACAAATAAACATAAAAAAAGAATCTTAGCTATAAGTAATGATGAAATTAATCATTATGCTGACCTACTAGCTCATGTTTCATATATACAGTTCTGACTTAGAAGTTCATGTAATAGCTTACTTATTTGCATTCTCCCCAGACTGTTCTTGCTCTTAATTCACTATCATTCCTTTAGCCTGAGAAAATGGAAATTAGTTTTAGAATAGAATCAAAGTAGTAACAAATCTGAAGAGATTCAATGGAAAGAAATGTTATTAAGTGTTCTGCTGGCAATTTTTTACTGAATTTGCTAAAGCCTAAACTTTCTAGTTGGAAGAAACAAGTCACCTGCCTAAGGTTGTTTATTGGGATGTTACCATATTTTATTGTCAGATCATGGCTTTTTTTGATGTGATTTGGTGACTAAATTTGTTGTAAATATCACAGAAACCATTATTTCTGTTCACGTATTTTTATTCATCACCTTTGTTCAGTAATTAGATAAATGTGAGTGTGTGTATGTGTGTACAAGTGTTTGTTACATTACGTGTGTGTGTGTGTGTGTGTGTGTGTGTGTGTGTGTGTGTGTGCCTTATAACTGTATTGCAGTTGCTTTATCTTCAACTAGGAATTGGGCGAATGAGGTCCTGAAGATGATTTTCAAGAGGGAATGACTTGAAAATTTTTAACAATGGGGCGCCTGGGTGGCGCAGTCAGTTAAGCGTCCGACTTCAGCCAGGTCACGATCTCGCAGTCCGTGAGTTCGAGCCCCGCGTCAGGCTCTGGGCTGATGGCTCAGAGCCTGGAGCCTGTTTTTGATTCTGTGTCTCCTTCTCTCTCTGCCCCTCCCCCGTTCATGCTCTGTCTCTCTCTGTCCCAAAAATAAATAAACGTTGAAAAAAAAATATTAAAAAAAAAAAAGAAAATTTTTAACAATAGGGTGAATAGGTGTACAGCCCTCAGGTCTTTGTGTCTCTTGACTGGGTCAGCTTTCATACAACAAAGCCTGCAGGCTTTTCCCAAAGAAGAAGTGTAGGGCTGCAATAGTGACTGTGGCCTAGAACTGGCAATGCCTTGCTTAGATGAATGCAGGATCTGTGTATCTGTTCTCTCAGGGTGTTCCTATGAGGAAATCTGGGGACTATCAGGACTCATCTTTTGCTTTCACTTATCTCCATCTCCAGTAACGATATTTTGGAATCTAGGTATTTTTGAATTTATTAATCTTCAAAACTAAGATGAGTTTGGTAAACTCAAAAATACTGTACATTTTGTAGAATTTCAAGCCTTCTCTCAATCTAAGACTAGATCTTAGCTTTCTAAGGTATGAGGTTTTAGGATTTTTTTTTCTATCATAATAGACATTTAAGAATTATGTATTTTGTTTGACGAAAGCAGATAGCCAATTCTTTTAGTGAAATTAATCAGTTGGCTCTCTTTGTACAGTAACCACCAACTGCTTTAATTTCTATGTGGAATCCTTTACTCTTTATAGATAACTGATTTATACTTAAATAGAAGTAGAGTTCTGTGGTAATTGAAAACGATTTTTATTTACCAACAGCCCTTTATAGAATATAGATACTTTAAAATAAAATTAGATTTCACCACCAACCCCAAAGGCATTTTGAAGGTAAAAATTCTGACTCCCTCTTTGCCCAATCCATAAACGTTTCTATTAACTTCTTTATAGCTTTCTTTTTATTGAAGCTGGGTGACTAGACATTCAGCATTCATTTATTAAGTACCTACTACATTAAATGAGACATATTTGATGGGAAGAAAGCCATTTAACATAGAACCAGCATATAATGGTCTTAAGTAAACTTAGTTCCTTTCCTCTCTGTAGTTATATTCAAAGTTTTGTGCTGTATGGTTGAAAATAAGGAGACAGATTCCATGCTTCAAGGAATTTATACCTCGGGTTGGTTGGAGAGGTGTTAATATGGGAGAGGAGATAGCTGGTTAAAAACTAAGTGAATTATACAAAGTGCATAAAGTACCCTTTCCATGCAGAAGAAGAAATTCTACATCTGGAAAGATATGAGAGAAGGTGGCACTTAAAAGTTGAGGTAAAGTTCTGCCCCATTTGCTCCTCTGTTGTGGATGCTAAGTAAGTACAGTCAAGAAGGAACTAGTCTGGTGTCAGGTCTGAATAGGGCATGGAGGTGGGGGCAGTGAGGTATGGCAGATTTTCACAGGTCACCTTACTCTTGTGTGTTGGCGTCCTGTTCTCATTCCATGAATAACCATTTCTTGTTATTTGTTTTTTATGCTTTTAAAGTCTGTTGCTTATGGTTTCTTTTGCTCATGGAAGAAACGTGATAATGCTGAATTTAGATAGATCTTAGGGCAATTTACATTCTTCCAGCAAAAAGTGAATACCGTACTTTAAATCTTCAGAATGTAGGAGGTTCCCCCATTTTTCAAAAAGACTTTCATTTGTAAAATATTCCCCCAGAGAAACAGTGTTACTAAGTAGAGAGTTGAATCCTACACTAGCACATGGAAGCTTACTGAATCCATAATAAAGCCAAAAATCTGTATTTAGGTAGCTGCAGTGGTATGGTGATATTGTAGAACAGTAATATCATAGCTCACAAGATTTATGCATACTGTGACTATTACAGCATGCAGGGGAGAACAATATTCGTGCAAATGTGTAGTTTAAACTGTATTTTAAACTCTAATGTGTAGCTAACTTTTTGTAAACTAGCCGGGAGCCTATGTTTTACATAAAACATGATATTTATTAGCAAATGTGTTCCAGGTTCCCACTTTGGATTCCAGGTGAATACCTCCCTGCCATATCCATTGGCAGCCCTTGGCCAACTAGCCTGAAGAAAATTAAGTAGCTCTGCAAATACTCTTGCCCTCCAGGTGTCATCTTTTTGAGCAGAATGTGGGCTGGCTTTTTATAGAGAGGTAACATTCACAAGTCAGGTGTTCATAACCCAGAGAATGCCTATATGTATTTTATGTGGCCAGAAGGGTTAAACTTAATGTATTTTATTCTTAATTCTTCCAGGTTCAAGCATGACAGCATGATCTTTTAGGCAACTTGTAGTTACCCATGTTCATGACTGGAAAAGCTGAAAACATTCCCCTTTAAATAAAGGATGAATCATAATTCAAGTAGCTTTGCAGTTGGCTTTATAGATTTAGTGAGCTATTGCTCAGCAGGAGTTTTTTGTTTTGTTTTGTTTTGTTTTGTTTTGTTTTAATTTTTTTTTTTCAACGTTTATTTATTTTTGGGACAGAGAGAGACAGAGCATGAACGGGGAAGGGGCAGAGAGAGAGGGAGACACAGAATCGGAAACAGGCTCCAGGCTCTGAGCCATCAGCCCAGAGCCCGATGCGGGGCTCGAACTCACAGACCGCGAGATCGTGACCTGGCTGAAGTCGGACGCTCAACCGACTGCGCCACCCAGGCGCCCCTTGTTTTGTTTTTTAATGTATCCTGCAACATGATTGGTAATATTTGTGGGTTCTTCAAAATACTCTATTTCCTTCCTGCTCATGGACAAGAGCTTATATTTGGAGCCATCTCCTTTTCCAGAAGAGGCCAAGATCCTGGTAGTGTCTGCCAGGTATAGTTTAAGGAATTTAGTTCAACAATAACATAATATTCATGGCAATATTTCTTGACCTATGGTTGGGTTTGAGTAAGCCAAAAGAGGATAATCAGTGCAGACTGAAGTAAGCATTTGTTTTTTGTTAGTATATAACAAAATATGTAATATACTATAACACCAGACTTCCACATTTTATCTCCGTAAATCTCTTTCATCTTTGGTGGGAAACCCCTTCCTCTTAACTAATCTCCATGGTCTTTACTTGACACAGGGCAATCAATCCCCAAGCAACCTGAGCCCATTGAACAGGTGCCTTGTTAAAAGAATGTGGTTAAATGTTGGGTAAACTCTAGCAGTGATTGCTAGAAAAGGAAAGAATGCTGATATTTGCTGAAGGTTTGACAAAGGAGCCTCTCACCTATGTTTGACAAAGCTTTAAGCTTTAAGATAGGCTTTTTGTAGAGGAGGCATGCGGCTCAGTAGAAGAGAGAACCATTTGCTTCTATAGTAAATTGTTGCAGTTCCATATTCTAAACCATGAGTCACAGATGTCTTTATGATTACACATCCCTCCCAGCATATGAGAAATATACTTTAGAGAACAGGAAGTTAAGAGAAAACAGAAGTGTGAATAACTGCTAATGGTGCTCTCTCTGGCTCCGTTCCGTCTGCCATTTCATCATACATAAAGGGTAGTTCAGAGATTCTTTCCTGGCAAATAAGTGGCAACATATGTTTGAAACAGTGAATGGAAACTATAGGGAGAAAATGACAGGCATATGGCAATAGGAAGGCAAGGGAAAATTTGTTGCCCTAATGTTAGCCACATAATTGGTATGCTCTTCTATAGAAGGGCTGTTTTACTTTAAAAAGTCTGCATGCCCCATTAGTACAGCATTTCTGTGTGTGGAATGTATATATTTTCTAGGTTTGTTTTGTTTTTTTCATGAATGGCTGTCACATTAAGCTATTGAAACTCCATACAGAGGTCTTGAGAGAAAGGTTCTCAAAGGGGGAAGACAGAATCTAGTCAGGAAATAGGACCCTTTATTAAAGTAGTAAAAACAAAAAGTGGGGAAGCACTTAAGAACAATTACTTTGAAGGGCAAAGAACAGAGAAATGGGCCCCAAATTTTGTCTTCAAGCATGCTTGTCTTTTAAAAAATTCTACAATGGCAATGTTTATGATTCACTTGTTGCCATAGCAAGTAAACCCTTGCAATGTGTTAAGATTCCATAAGTTACCTTAAAGGGCACAGGTTTGATGTTTTGTTACACATTGTGAAAGCACAGCAATTTACTTTGAAAAAATAATTTTCTTAACAGAAAATATCAATGGATGCTAAAGGCCCTGAAGCCCATTTCCAGTTGTATGTCATACAAGGCTAATAGTTAGGAAATGTGTTTTCAGCCTTTAAAATTTTATCATGGCTTAGTGTTATATTGGAGACAAGTGTTGGAAAGAAACATAATTTGTTTCTCAGAACAAATTTTTGTTTTGTTCTGTTTGCTGAGAAATGATTATGACAATATCATTACTATTTGTGTTTCTAAGATTTAGTTAACTAATAAGATTTTTGTTGTTCAGATTGTGGGGAAAAATCAATTGGTGTTATTGATTTGGGACTTGACAATGAATAATGGTAGCATGAACATTAATGGACTTATTAATTGATGACATTAATATGTATATATCTGCAAATATGTCTTAAACATGTGTCAATCCTGTAAAACCCAACTATTCTGTATCTTGTCTCACAATATCCTGCTTTATTATGATTGGCATAATTGGCATGCTTTTTTATGTCTGGTCTCATGCTTTAAAAATGGATACCTAAAAAGTTAAGCTAAACAAAATGTTTCATTTGTAGTCAGAAATGTCTATATACTATACTACATAGTATAAATTTCTATATATACTATACCGTTGACCCTTGAACAAGGCAAGGGTTAGGGCACCTGCCTGCACAGTCAAAAATCCACATATAACTTTTGACTCCCCCCAAATTTAACTACTAATAGTCTACTGTTGATGGGAAGCCTTATCGAGAACATAAACATTGATTAACACATACTGTTTATGTTATGTGTATTATATACTGCATTCTTACAGTAAAGCTAGAAAAGAAAGTGTTACTAAAAAAATCATGGAGTCGACTGGCTGGTTTAGTCAGTGGAATGTGCTACCCCTGATCTCGGGGTTGTAAGTTTGAGCCCCACATTGGGTATAGAAATTACTTAAGAATAAAATCTTTAAAAACGAAAGAGAGAAAATCATAAAGAAAAGAAAATATATTTTCAGTACCATACTGTATTTATTGGGAAAAATATCCACATATAAGTGGACCTCCGCAGTTTAAACACAAGTTGTTCAAGGGTCAACAGTATATATACATGTAAAATAAAGCAGGACATGGCAGAATGAAGACATGATAAAGTTTTATACCCTGCCCACTACCAATTTTTATACTACTCACAAGCTAAGAATGGTTTTTACATTTTTAAATAGTTGAAAAATGTCAAAATAGTGAAAATTACCTGAAATTTAAATTTTAAGTGTCTGTAAAGTTTAATTGGAACACAGCCACATCCATTTGTTTACATATTATCTGTAATATGTAGGCTACATTCCTGCTATAACAGCAGAATTGAGTAGTTGCAGCAAGACTATCTGGCCTGCAAAACCTAAAATATTTACCACCTGGCCCTTTGTGAAAAAGTTTGCTGACCACTATTCTATACCTTTTTACAGTGTAGAACAAAGTGGACAACAGGCAACCACATGTTTACTTTTATATATCTCCACTAATTTGTGTTCATTTGTCTGAACCAAATTTTGATTTTCTGTACTTTTTAAAAAATCTTGAATAATTTATAATATCTGAAGATTAATATTATCGCCAAGACAGTGGATACCTTTTGATGGAGTACTAAAGTGATATGCTATATTTGAGGGAAAATCTAAATAGAGAAGATAGGAAGACAAAATTTTGTTTCTGAGACTGATGGGAGGTGATGAGGTTCTAAACTGGTGATATTTAGTTTTCTATTTTCTTGTCATATCACCTTCTCTTATTCTATCTTGCCCAGAAGGAGGATATCCAGGATGAGTGTTGAGGATTATGGGATTGTAAGAGAGCCCCCACCTCCTCCATTATGTGTCAAATTTTTTTGCTTAAGTGCATATGGCAAAACATACCACCATGAAAATATCCAGTGCTCATGACTAAGTGAAGTTTTCCTTGAGCCTAATCACCTTGAATAATTGAGGGCTGACTGTATTAAGAAAAGATATCCTACCTCCAATATGGATTCCTCATATTAATATTTAATTTAATATTCTGTTTTCTTTTTATTTTTTGAATTAGTCGTCAAAACGTATTTCTAAATAGACTTAGTCTAATTTGTCAGACTCTCAAAAACAGTCTTGGTTTAAATGTTACTTATTTGAGAGTTTAGATGTGATACATTATTATTATTTTGTTGCATATTTAAACATTTTAAAAAGATTATTAAGAAAAAGAAGCTGTATTTCCATATTAGATAGCATTATTTTTTGAGGTGTGTTGTGGGTATATGGAATGAAAAATATTACAAATCTGTTATTTCACATGGAATTACACAATGCCTGGAGGCTATGTTTGCTCTGATTCTTTAGGTCTAATCTTATCTTTTTCCAAAATCTTTCCTTTTTAAAAATGAAAACCTAGAAAGGTCAGCTAACAAAATTTTTCTTTTGTAGTGATAAATTAATAACAGATGGACTTTTGACATGCATACACTCATGCATAAAAATGTATGTACATTTTTCACATCATCCTAGTAGTTTTTTTATTTTAATGTGTTTTTGTCTATCACACAAGAATATCAGAAGAAGGTACAATTAAATGAGATATATTCCATGAACAGTGAGTCTGAGGCTTTGAGTCTGAAACTCTCATAGAAGTTAGGTACATTTAAAGCTACTCTGTTGTAAGATGAGTTAATATTAAAATGGATCAGATTTCTGTTGGTATTTCAAATCACTTGAAAAAGGCTGAACACACATAAAGAGAAAAATATAATCAATATCTCTTTTTATTTAGGGCCTTAGAGACAGCTACAGTAGATGTGCTTTATTATATTAGATGGCGATATTATGTGTGCATTTATTTAGAGGAACTTGGTTTTTTCCATCTGAAAATAGCAATTTAAGAGAAAGTAGTGGGACCACCCGGGTGGCTCAAGTCATTTAAGCGTCTGACTGCGGCTCAGGTCATGATCTCACTGCTTGTGGGTTTGAGCCCGGTGTTGGGCTCTGTGCTGACAGTTCAGAGCTTGGAACCTGCTGCAGATGCTGTGTCTCCTCTCTCTCTGCCCCTCTCTTGCTCGCGCTCTTTCTCTTTCAAAAGTAAATAAACATTAAAAAAGAGAGAGAAACTAGTTTCTGGTGTTCGTTGATCTTTATTTTGTAGCATATAAAAAGTCTGTTCAATTTTATTTTGAACATAACATTTGATTATAGTTTTCAAAAGAAGATTGCTGGCTTCTGGTACCAAATTATTACACTTTGTAGGTGTTTTGGACAGTTTTTACCGTGCTACATCCCTTTAGCTTTAATGAGCATTACTGATGCCCTAGCGTTAAAAATGGAGATCACATATTTTAAGATCATACAGGAAATATTCCATCTCATTCTTTCTACAAAGAAGTTGTCCGTGAATTATGTTGACTGTATAACTAAAATAACTAGAAGTTATTACATATAAAGTGTTCAGGTATTTGTGGAATCTGTGTGGTAGCTGTTGTGATTACTGCTGTTGCTTCTTTTCTAGCAATTTCCCAGTCCCTATTGTATTCCTAACAAAATATTTCTAAGATAAAGTGTGAGGAATAACACTAAAGGTGCACTGTTCCTGCACCTGAAATTCCTGAAATTGTTCCTGAAATTGCTACAATGGACAATTTGTACTCCTACTTCCATCTTGAGTGTGACTCCACTATGGCCCACCTTCAAGGCATGTTTCCTCAGTGCGCACTAACATCCCAGGGATGATAAGCAAGGCTCTGGAGTCAGACTCCCTGCTTCGGTCTTGAGCTCTCCATTTACCAGTTATGTAATCTCTCTGTGCCTTTGTTTCCTCATCTATAAAATAGGGATAATGGGAGTAAGTACCTTTCTCATTTAGTTGTTGTGAGTATTAAATGAGTTGTGGCCTGGAAGTACTTAAAGAAGCACTTATACATACTAAGAATTCAACTACTTAGCTCTTATTATACATTCCTAAGATGCCATCTATGGTGTCCTGTTTGTATTGGATCTTCAAAACTCTCTAACTCCATAGTCAGAATCAAATTGACATTATTTTAGGATGAAATAAATGTAAATGTGCATGAAAACTTTTTGGAAATTTAGGATGTAACACCCATCTAGAACAGTGTTGGCACACAGGAGGTACTCCGTAAATATTCAAAGAATTACTAAATTAAAAAATTAAAAATATTATACCCATATGATGGTGATGTCATTCTTAAAATTCCTGACTATAAATACTCAAATCAAAGCCATTCAATTCTTAGATTTAGGAGAGATCATTTAATTCGAATCTGTGTTAATGAGGTGTGAAAAACAAAGATGGTGATGATGAGGATATTAATAACAGCAAATATATACTTGGCATTCACTGTGAGTGAAATACTATTCTAAACACTTTATATGTATATAGATTAATTCATTTAATCTTTACAGCAACCTATAAGATAGGTACTACTGTTATCCCCATTGAATAGATGAAGAACTTAAGTCTGAGAGTTTATGAATAACCAGGATTCAAACCCAGGAAGTTTGGCTCCAGAATCTATGCTCTTAACTCTTTGTGATAAACAAGCTATAATTTCGTTACAGTTATTTAGTCCAACCTTGTTTTCCCTACTTAATGTTCATCAAAACAACCATACAGTACCAAAAGTGCTAATCACTGCCTATCCCTCCCTCTTTCTGCTCTCCCGCACAAGTCTAAAGCACTGGTACTCAAACTGGGCTGCACAATTGAATTACCTGGGGAGACTCCCAGTACTTTTGATGCTTAGGTCTTAGAGATTCTGGCTTAATTGGTGCATGCTGGATATCAGAATTTTTAAAAGCTCTCCTGGTGATTCTAATATACTCAGCACAGTTTTAGTCCATTTGTCTAAACGAAAATGAAATTGGTGTGAGCCCTAGAGCACTCCTGAGGGGTTAGGACATGAAAGTAGTAGGCTCTGGATCCTTGAGCATCCAGGAGTTGAAATTCAAGCCAGTTTGCATTGTTTCTTGTTGAGAATTGTTTCCTTTGCATGCAAGAAATACTGGTTGGAAATACCAGGTGATAGTGGATTCAGAATTTACCCAGGGATTAAATTGTATATATTATTCTTTTAATTTGTTATTTTTAAAAAATCAAGTAGGTTGGTTTAGCATCCGACTCTTGATTTTGGCTCAGGTCATCATCTCACAGTTCTTGAGATCAAGCCCTGTGCCGGGCTCCTCACTGACAGCATGAAGCCTGCTTGGGATTCTCTCTGCCCTGTGCACACGCGCTCTCTCTGTCACTCTCAGAATAAACGCACATTTTTTTTTTTTAAATCAAGTAAGTTTTAGCATTGTTATAGCCTTGGGGCCCTACATGGCTATTGAAAATTTGGAGAAGCAAAATGGCTACAAGCAGGAATAGGGTAGTGCCTTCCTTTAGGGTTACCGGTTTATTGCTCCAATGAGAAGAGTAGCCTGACTTTACTAAACTGTTTAGGAAAATTGATATTTATTTCAAATGTTTATGGTTTATCATCTCAGAAGATTAATGCCAAATCCTCAAAAATGTAGTGACGAGCGATGACTCATTTTAGCTCATGTCAAAACAATGCGCTTTTGTAATTTGCCTGTCTCTGGGGAAGCTATTAAACACTAAACAAAATGCCTCAGAATGAAATTGATTGAGTGTTTTAAATTATGTACTTTTGCTTGGCTATTAGCCAGAAGTTCTTTGGGAAAACTCACTACACATCAAGACCTGTGAATTGTGCTGACAATGATACTACATAGTTTATGCTGCTTCAGTACCAGCGGTGTGTATTCTAAAGTAAAATAGTCAAACAAAGCTCAGTCTTTTTGATAAACAATTTGTGTTAACTCTACTCTCCGCCAAGTGATTTTTTCTTTGTTAAACTCTGGACAGGATATAGCTAATGGAAAAGATATTTTTGTCTGCATTATCTTGTTGATAAATAGCACAGATTCCAACAAGCTAAAGAATAGTTATTATATAAATGTATTTTAAGATTTATACATTTGTTTCCTTGTAAGTACAACCATATATCTTGTCCCCAGTAGAGCTCACCATAGTGTTTTGCATGTAGCAGATACACAAACTTTGTGTGTTATTGTTAATAATGATACCAACAAATAAAACATAAACAGTAGCATATAATTCCCTATGGTCTGTCAGTACTGTATGAAGTCTTTTAAAAATCAGTGTTGAGGTGCCTGGGCAATTTCGGTTCAAGTCATGATCTCATGGTCCATGGGTTCGAGCCCTGCATCTATGCTAACAGTACAGAACGTGCTACAGATCCTGTTTCCCTCTCTCTCTCTGCTCCTCCCCTGCTAATGCGTGTGCACACGCTCTCTCTCTTTCTGTCTCAAAAATAAACATTTTCAAAAGCACAACTACATTTTATTTTTCAGGAACAAAATACTTAAATGACTGGCTTGCTTTCAGTAACTTCCTAAGTAATGAGGGTATTTACAATGTTAGGCTATATATATATATATATTTTAGATTGGATGTTGTTAAGAAACACCTTTATCAGTATAATGAACTCTTAGTAGTAGTAACCAAAACATTCATAGTACCATCTGACGCTTTTTGAGTAGGCAGTTGGGGACATGGTCTCCTGGCAACCAAAAGTATGGGGCCACTTAAGACCATTTGTATCACATCTGGGAAAGAATAGGTGCTCAGTAGATACTTGTTGAATTGATGTTCTACTCATACTCATCTCTTATTCTATAAGAATCAATTTCTTCAGATGCAGTTCCATGAAAGAACATGGAAAAAGGTAATGAAAATTAAATGACTTCAGAGTGATTCTGTAACATGGTGATAGATATCATCCCTAATGAAGTTATCCTGATACATAAGTATCTAGCTTTCAGCCTGTTTTGAGATGGAAAATGGTGTGAACAATGGTAATTCAAGTTGGATTTGAAAACTATAGTTCAGGGGTACCTGGGTGACATAATTGGTTAAGCATCCAATTCTTGATCTCTGCTCAGGTCATGATTTCATGGTTCATGAGACTGCGCCTGGCGTCAGTCTGCTTGGGGTTCTCTCTCTCCCTCTCTCTCTCTGCCCCTCCCCTATTTGCATGCACACACTCTCTCAAAATAAAAAAATAAACCTAAAAATTCTTTCTAAAAAAAATAATATATAGGATAAAATGGTCAAACTGCTGCATTCTGTTTATCTTCCTGCCCATATCTAGCTCTTGCCATTAAGCACGTTATTTATCTCCCCAGCCTCAGCTCCTTCATCTGTTAAGTGCTGCTAATAGTAGGACCTATTTTGTAGTGATGTTATGAAAATTAAGGATTAGGTGAAAAACACTTAAAATAGTAGCTGGCATATAGTAAACACTCTGTGTGTGTGTGTGTGTGTGTGTGTGTGTGTGTGTGTGTGTGTATTTACACATGTGCATGTTTTAAAGCATTTGAAATATTGTTTGGGTGGGCTATAAAAGAAATAGGTTTAGAAGAATTTGATAGACTTATGGAAGAAATCCAAAATTGGCTATGAAGGGTAACTTATCTTTTAGGGTTTCATCTTCATAGGCCCCAGCATGGCTTCCTTGGCTGCCACTCTCAGGGACAGGGACCCTGGTTTGATTGGATCAGTGACCTGACCCAAAAAAGTATTTGTTTCTGTTTTTACTAAGATGCTTCACACAGAAAACTATGCAATGCTGCTTTCTTATTTCCCAGGCTGAAACAATGAAATGATAAAACTATAGTCCCCTGCTGCTTCATTTGCTTGTACTAATTTGTCCTAAATGAAAAACTCTTCATTTGGTAATAGAAAAGGATGGCTTCAAGTAATAGAAACAAGCCCAAGCTAATTAAGTTAAGCAAGATCTTCAGCCAGGAAAAGTAACTACTGAGATATGCATCTTGTTTTTCTAAGCAAATGCTCCTACTTTAGAATCTGAGTGGGCCTTAATTCATTTACCTTGTTTGAATTGCCCACTTTTCATACAACCACTTTACATTTCTGGCAGCAGTGAGTGTGCTGAATGTTTTTGTTATTGTTGCTCTTAATGATAAGTGTGTCGTTTTTATTCTCACTATAAACAAAGGTCTGTATGGACCATAGACCAGATTGTTTCACCATTGCAATGTGGTTATTTTGTTATTTCCATCATTTGCTAGTATTTTGTTCCTAATCTTGGAGTAGATCTTCCAGTAGTGACAGAGAAAAACTGCTTTGCAATCAAATATTTATAACTACTTTAAGTAGTAGAACCTGCCTAGTAAAAATGTATTCCGTTTCTATATCAGGGCAGTTTTTTTGGCACTGTTTTTTCAATGAACAAATTAAAATAGAATCTTTAAAAAGATATTTAACATGCTCCTTTAAAATAGGATATCACATTTAAAATGAGGTCAAAGAGCCTCCCAAACATTATTTTTTGTTAGTTTGACGTCTTTCTGTTACAACCTTGGAAGCCTAAAGGTTTTTCTTACTTTTCTTTTGCATTTTTTTTTCTTTCTTTATGGCTGCTCATTGCTTCTCAGTCAACCTGAAATTCAGGCTTATTTTAAGTCCCATCACTGTCTGTAATGACTACCTCCTCCTTGCCTCCCATGCCCACTTGTCTTCTTTGGAACTTGGTAGTACTCATCCTCTTGTTATTCTAGTGTACTCTGTCTCAGTTGGCTCATTTCACTCCATTTCATTGTTTCTACAAGTGACCACCCTCTCTCTTCCCTCTCAGTCTCTGACAAGCTTCTTGAAAGAATACTATCACACTCAGTACTCACCACCCTCTTTGGATCCTTGAAATCTGGTTTCATCACCTGCCGTTCTGATGGAATTGTTACTTTCAGAGGTCATTGGTGACTTCATCATCATATCCAACAGGCTATATTCTATTATACTTCATCCTTTAGCTTCCTCTGTGACTTCATTATCCCATTTAACATAGTTACCTGCTTACTCACTCCTTGAAATTTTCTCTTTGGTTTCCAAGACACTGAACTCTCCCAAATTCTTTTTCTATATCATATTCTGCTTCTTTTCTAATTTCCTTGATAGCTTATTCTCCTTTTCTCATTCTCTAAATGCAAACCTTTGCCCAGACAATCCAGCCCTTTGCTTTCTATACTACTTCCTCCTTGGCACTCTAATCTATTCCTACAGTTTCAACTTTCCTCTCTACACTACAATTCCACATCTTTATCGTTAGCCACTGCTTGCCTGACTTCTCTCTAGCCTGTGCAGTTACTTCTAGATGTCTCACCATTTTCTCAAGCACAGCATTCCAAAGCTGCCTCTCCCAGTCTTTTAATTGCTGTTATTAGGACCAATCTTCTTGTCACCCAGACTTTTAAGAGTTATTATTTTTTAAGAGTTATTATTTTAACCACTCTGACTGGCGTGAGGTGATATCTGAGTGTGGTTTTGATTTGTATTTCCCTGATGAGGAGCGACGTTGAGCATCTCTTCATGTGCCTGTTGGCCATCCGGATGTCTTCTTTAGAGAAGTGTCTATTCATGTTTTCTGCCCATTTCTTCACTGGGTTATTTGTTTTTCGGGTGTGGAGTTTGGGAGGGGAGGGTGGGTGATGGGTATTGAGGAGGGCACCTTTTGGGATGAGCGCTGGGTGTTGTATGGAAACCAATTTGACAATAAACTTCATATATTGAAAAAACAAAACAAAAAAAAAAGAGTTATTATTTTAAGACTTACTGAGTCCAGTCATTTATACCTTTTGCATCTTCAGATTGTGTAACATGCCTCATTTTATAGCTTCTAAGCATTATCTTTCCATGTTTCTCTTTTATTGAGATATAATTTATATTTAGTAATGTGCACAAACATTAAGTATACACATTGATGAGTTTTTACATAGGTATACCTGTGTAAACTCTATCCAAACCAGAATATAGAATGTGTCCAACTTCTCAGCAGACTTCCTGTGTGCCACCTTCCAATTGGTAACTACTTTCTTCCCAGGAGGCAACTACCATTTTGACCTCTATTACCATAGATTAATTATGTCTGTTTTGAACTTCATCTGAATGGATTCTCATATTAATGGAAATTCAACTTCAGATAAGTGGAATTTTATATTGCTATCAGAAATATAGGCAAGTTCCACTTGGTCCACTTACTCATCAACACCTGATATTGTCCTCTTAGTTTTAGCCCTTTTGGTAGGGTTGTAGTGGTATCTCATTATAGTTTTAATTTGCTTTTGTCTGATGATTAATAAATAATATTGAACTTTCTTTTCAGATGCTTATTTGGATATCCTCTTTCATGAAATATCTCTTAATTCTTTTCCTTTTTTATATTGGACTGTCAGTCATTTTTTTTTAATTGATTTAGAGTTCTTTATATATCCTGAGTGTCAGTCTTTTGTTGGTTATACATATGCAGATATCTTCTCCATATCTGTGGCTTGCCTTTTCATCTGATTATCGTATTTTTGATTAACAGAAGTTATTAATTTTAATAAGGTACAGTTTATTAATCTTTTATGCTTGTTGCTTTTTCTATCCTTTTCAAGAAATCTTTACCTTCTTCAAGATTATGAAGATAAACTAAGGCTCGGAGAGGTTAAGTGGTTGGCACTAAGGTTGTGGCAGACTGTTAGTTGTCTTTAAAATGTCAATTGGCAGGGGCGCCTGGGTGGTACAGTCGGTTAAGTGTCCGACTTCAGCCAGGTCACGATCTCGCAGTCCGTGAGTTAGAGCCCCGCGTCAGGCTCTGGGCTGATGGCTCAGAGCCTGGAGCCTGTTTCCGATTCTGTGTCTCCCTCTCTCTCTGCCCCTCCCCCGTTCATGGTCTGTCTCTGTCCCCAAAAAAATAAATAAACGTTGAAAAAAAAAATGTCAATTGGCTCTTTCTTCCTGGACATATATGGCTGTTCAGCCAGTGATTTCTAGCTTGCCCTGTATTGGGAAGTGGCTATGTTGAGTTTGAGTTTGGATTGGATCAATGGAATATAAATAGAAGAGATGGTAATCTTCAACTTGAAAGCAAGATAGCTTTCATGTATTTTACCCTTCCCTCCACCCTCTTCACCACCACCTGCCCCCTAGTGTACTGTAACATACACATAATAGGGTTGCAGCTCTGATCATGTAGATGAAGACAACATTCTGGATGGTCCCTTGGAACAGAACTCATTTACATTTATTTAAATAATACTTAAAATTATTTCAGTAAAAAGTAGCTCAAATGCTACCTTTTCCTTCAAGCTATTCCTGATCCCCTAATTAGTATTCACCTTTTTTTCCCACTGCCTGAATGTTTTCTGCCCCTGAGGACAGGGAACATTTTTTGGTCTACTGCTTTGCACATGATAGGTACTGGGTAAGCATTTTGAAATAAATTAATAATAAATTAATAAATAAACTAGATGATAAGTTAATTTTTCAGAAGCTTAAACTGCATTTTTAATAAGAACTGTTGATCTAGTCATGCGTGAATGTAGCTTGAGAAGTTCTATTTCCACATTGGTTCTGTGCCTTCTCTGCAGAGAGGTTCTGACTAAGCAGTTCTGAATCAGCAGATTTGCTGTGCTGTATCACTTTCATCTTCTGTAACACAGCTCATGCACCTGGGTATCTTGGTCCTAATTGCTGACGTAGTGTGACCATGACCTCATTTGACCTTTCAGCACACAGGTCCTTTTGACTGCTATATAGTGAGAAGAGGCTCACATGGAAAAAGCGATGCTGTTTTCTATTTGAAGCAAATTACTTGACTTAGACAACTATGTGACAACTGGCCTCACTCGGGTTCTCTTGGCATCTTAAAAGAACATTTGAACCATATTTGAGATGCCATTGTGTTCCTACCTTCAAATGCTACATTTGGAGATTCTGATTCAGTATGTTTGGGATTGGGGCCAGAAATCTGCATTTTTAAATAGTTCCCTGGCAACTCTAATGATAACTTACTTAATTTGGGAAATCAGTGGAGAAGTATCAAGAGCTCAGATTCAAGAGTCCTAATTCTTCTCTATAGTTACTATGTAACTTTCCCAAAGTTATTGATAGTATCTTCAAGGTTTGGTTTGATTATCTGAATATTATGCGGACCATAACAGTACCTACTTTAAAAGAATGTCATGAGAATTAAATGAGATCATCCATTTGATATGCTTAGTACAGTGTTTTATAGTAAACATTCAGGTAAAATGGTAAAACATTCAGGTAACTACCATTGCTAATATTATTTCTAATTATCAAATTCTCTATAAGAGATCTTTCTTTGTATTGTTTTTGTTTAGAATGTACAAAATAGAATCTACTGTCTCTACAAAGAAAGGATTCATGTTGTGTTGTGGGTGTGTGTGATCGTTCTCTTAATGAGTTCTTTGTTTTAGGTGTTTAATTAAAAATCTGTGTGGGATTACTCTGACCCCACTTCCTTTTCCTTAATAATTTACCGAGTAGCCATTATATGCTTTTTTTTTTTTTTTCTCATTTGAGGGACTGTTACTCAGTGTTTTGTACCTGTGAGTGCTGGGAGGGTATTACAAAGAGGTGCTTACCTGAAATGTTAAGAACCGAATGTTCTATTGCAGCATTTCTCAAACAATTAGATAGTTAAAATGTCATAATTTAGGGACTGGAATTGAGGCTGTGGGTAAGACAAATGCTGAGAACCACCTTTCAAGTTCTGGTCTCTTATTAAAATTTTCTTGTGTGCTTCAGTGTCAGAGAATGGAACTGAGGTAATCTGAGCTAGGATTTGGTGGTGCTACCAACAAAGTAAACTGAGTTTTGATGTGTGTTGTGTTTCATGTATTCAAGGAAGAGTGATGTGGAATCCTTGGGGCAGGAGGGAGGAACTGGGAATAGGGAGAGTCATGGTATCCCAAAGGTTTTAGAGCCACTCCCTTGTACCTCAGTTATTTGTTATGAATTTACTCCAAAGGGTAACAGTAAATAATGAAAAGTTAAATTTTGGAGCAGAAATACCCTTTCATGACAGGGGCAAGATTTCTTTTAGGTAAAGCAGAAACTCTTTAAAAACTGTCTAACAGGCCTAGAGAATGGGTGGATTCACTTGAAGAGTCTTCTTTGCATAAAGAAGTAATACTATCACTAAGAATAGGGTGTCAAAAAAAGACCTTTGCCTCCATGTGTTGTATGCCTTTCATCTGCATGGATTGAAAAGTCCATAACACTGTAAATTTTAGTTAGCTCTTATAATAACTTATAGCTGCTATCAGTTCTGCTTAATTTGAATAACTCTGACTTGTATTTTGCCACAATTTGATTATATTTGCATCCCACTGACTATTGAATTCTCAAATTGCTTGAAAGTAGGGGATGAGAGTCAGTGGTCTACAAGTTTAACACTTCAGTGAGCCCTTCACAGTCAGAGTTCATTTATCTTTATCAACAAAGAGCTGTCCTCATCTGACCGGAATGGATGAGAAATTTCAGTTCTTGGGGCAAGAAGAGTATTTAGAGCCGAAATTTCAATTAGAAATAAGGTTGACTAGTTAACAGTTAAGGGCTTCATTTTGGGGTCAGGTTACCCTCTTTGCTCTTTCAGGTGTTGGACATTCTTAGTTATTCAGAACTCATGGAGTTCTTACATAGAGTTGGTTTACATATAATTTCTACTCTTTGACTCATATGAACCTAAATCTTCTCTAAAAACCTGTATGGATTTCAGAGGCTTAGAGAGGATTAAAAAGCTATAAAATTTTAAATAACTTCATCCAGTGAGCATGTTTACCTAAATGTGTCATCAAACTTCTCAGTTTTCTGGTTAGAAAACCGGTTTGGGACAGGCTGACTCACACTGTGGACTGATAGAATGCAAACACATTCAGAATTCTCCTGGCGAGACTAATGCAACAAAAACAGAGTTCTGTGAGCTTTTAGAGGTGAAGTGTTTCATTTCTCTAATAAATCTTCCTATCACTGAGAGCTTTCAAAATAAACACATGTCTTCACAGTTGTTAGGTACTGTGAGGTGGCATAGGCCTACTACTATATCCAATACCCTGTGCCACTGTCAGTTTACTTTGAACTTTGGTCTTCTTCCCTAATTTGTCTATTTACTTTTTTATTGAAGTATAATTAACATACAATGTTATATTAGTTTCAGGTGTACAACATAGTGTTTTAACTTTTGTATACATTGCAAAATGGTAACTTTAATAAATTTAGTTACCGCCCATCACAGTACAAAGTTAATACAATATTATTGGCCATATTCCTTCATGCTGTATATTACATATGCATTATGTACTTACTTTATAACTGGGAGTTCATACTTCTTGATCCCCGTCATCCATTTACCCTCCAATCCTTGACCATCAGTCTGTTCTCTATATCTATGACTCTGTGTTTTGTTTTGTTTGTTTCGTGTTTTGCATTCCACGTGTAAATGGACTCAAGTGGTATTGGTCTTTCTCTGTCTGACTTACTTCACTTAGCATAATACCCTCAAGGTCCATCCATGTCGTCACAAATGGCACCCCTTGCAACTCTTAAAGGAGATAATTGTTAAAGATAATCTGGGAAATATTGGTAATTAGCCCTTGGGTTGATAAAGGTAATGCTCTACAATTCTAGATATTATCCCCATATGTAAATAAACATTTTATTGGGTTTGCATTTCACTTTTGATCCTTAGATCTCAAATTCTTTGCCCAAATAGTTATTCACATTCTTTTCAATTAGCCCTTGTGCAAGGAAGGTAGATAGCAAGAATATTTCTGCCCATTTTGAAGATTAAAACATCAGTACAGAACTCAAGCTATTTTTTTTTTATCAATTTGCTCAGTACATTTGAAGGCAAATTCCAAAAATGTCCAAAGAGAGTGATATTCTCTAAGACTATGATACTCTGACAGTAAAGTTTGCTGAGTAGCTCTTTTCAAGGACAAAGGGATGGAGATTGGAATGTCTTGGCAGAGTTGAGAGTACAGTCAAAATAAATAGACACTCCTGTTCCTTTCTCTTTTCCAGTTAGTTATATCTCATTGCCATTTGTTCACATGTTGCTGTAATTAACTAATTTTAGGCCAGGCAAAAGAGATTAGGTAGCATATTGCACACCCACACCTCCTTTTCTGGGATTTAGGATGGAATGAGTTTTTCCATTTACTCTAGCCAAATGAACACATATTGTACAATCCCATTTTGCTATGAAGTAAGTCTTTATCAGGAAATTGTACTTCTGTAGGTCTTATCCCCTATGGTGTTTTGCTTATAATAGTAGTTTTCTGGTTATTGTTGTTATTGCTATTATTTATTATTATTATTATTATTATTATTATTATTATTATTATGCTTTTTCCAAATTTGACTCCAGACACACACCTAACACACTGCTTTGTGTATGGTATAGGTGCTCTGACAAATTCCCAATGGCAAGTTGTGATCTTTCTGCACAACACATTTCTCTTGGGCTCAAGATAAAGAGGAAGCCTGGGGTAGTGGCACACAGTCTGCACAGTCTAGCCCTAACCTACTCATCCTCGACAGGTACTTAATTCCACAAACTTGTCTTTTCATTCCTTTGTACTTATGGGTGCAATTTTCTGCCTGGAATAAACTTTCCCCTCTTCTCTGCCTGTTAAGAGTGTTACTCAGCCATCAAGCTAAAGCCTCCCTAGGGCTGGGATGCCTTCCCATTCCCTCCATGAAGAACTAATCAATCCATCTATGGGATCTGTGAGCACTCTGTGTATGCTTCAGTTGCAGCCACATTTAATTGCCTCGTGCTACTACTGTTTTCTACTGGGGCCTCAAAGACATGATCTGCATGTTATTCTTCCCGCCCCCCCCCCCCCCCCACCGTTCTAAGTGTCATGCATAGTGTTAGGTTAAATGGATGTTAGTGAGTGAATGAATGGATGACAGATAACACCTTTTTTCTTTTTTCTCATATAGAACAAAAATACTCTTTCTCCCCCCCCCCCCCCGACAGATAATCATTTGCCTTTGATCATTTCCCCTTGGGATATACCCAGATGCCTATTTCTAAGTCCCTATCCTTTGGTTCCTGAGTATGAGCTGGCATTAAAGGATCTTTCTTTATAAAGTTTTAAGAAATTAGCTAACCTATATCTCATGAGAAACATCCATTATCATTAATAGTTTTATCTTTCTTATGGCTGAACAAACTGAAAGGATACAACTTGACAGAGATTGTGTTGAATCTCTAGATCAATTTGGCAGATATTATTACCATTTGTACAATATTAAGTGTTTTGATCCATAAACATGGGATGTCTTGCCATTTATTAGGTCTTCTTTAATTTCTGTCAACGTTGTTTTGTAGGTTCCAAAGTGCAAGTCTTAAGCTTCTTTTGTTTAATTTATTCCCAACTGTTTTTTTTCTTTTTGCTGCTATTATAAATGGAATTGTTTTCTTTTTTTTTTTTTAATTTTTTTATTTATTTTTGAGGGAGAGAGAGAGAGTGCAAGCTGGGGAGGGGCAGAGAGAGAGAGGGAGACACAGAATCTGAAGCAGGCTCCAGGCTCTGAGCTGTCAGCACAGAGCTCAATGCAGGGCTTGAACTCAGGAACCATGAGATCATGACCTAAGCTGAATTCGGACGCTTAACCGACTGAGCCACCCAGGCACCCCAGTGGAATTGTTTTCTTAATTTAATTTTTTGTTTGCTCATTGCTACTGTATAGAAATACCAATGATTTTGGTATATTGATCTTGTATACTGCAGCTATACTGAGCTTATTTATTAGTTTTAGTAGTTTCTTAGGATCCAGTTATTATCATTAGTATTATCATTGTATTAGTTTAATTTCCAAAGCAAAAGATATGTGGAGATTGTTTATCTTTCCTAAAAGGCAAAGCATTAATTTTATTTTGTAGGATTGTACGTTAGCTATTTTATCTGTGCCTGGATCAAAGTTTTGTGATGATTTCATGTGCTACTTTAAATATTTATATCTTCTATCTTAATTTGGTATTTTGAAGACAAACTTTATTTCATCTATTAACTACATTAGCGTATCAAAATTACTATCTGTTGAGATCTATAGTCTTACTATAAAATTTAGAGTAGTTTAAAAAAGAAAAAAGTTATCTAAATAATTTTCTCTGTAAGAAGAAAGTGTCCGTAGATGGACAGTAACTGGCAGGTTCATAATAATATACCTTTTATTTTGCTTTATTTCTGATTCTCTAGAAAATATCTGGTGGCAATATGGAGTTCATGGATGATGTCTTGTTCACCTCAATGGCAGTACCCTGTCCAAAATAAGCATCATCCCTTGTTTGGGGAAACATAAAGAAAGCATATGTCCTCTTTGCTTTTAGAATTGTGCTACTTTGATTCCTCAGGGGTCATTTTGTTCACTTCATCAAGCGACTGCTGCAGATAAGTATAAATTTCATTTGAACTGCAGGAACTGCTGCTCTTGGATCAAATCCCTGCTTCTGCTTTTACAGCCCTGTTCTGCTAAGAGATCTGCAGGCCTCTGAGGAAGGTGCTAACAAGTACATGGGTGGGATCTATAAACCTGACTCTGGAAGTGTCTCAGTGCTGTCCGCCTCCTCCCATCGCCACTACAGTCACTACAGTCTTCTGTGATGTCTTCAGGGTCTGCATAAAGACTTCCTTCCTTGCGGGTTTTCGTTCCTCATTATGCAAAGAGCAAAAAACATAAAGTTACCAATGGCTAACTTATTTCTGAAAGAAATTGGAATTAAGAGTCATCTGAAGTCATTGAGAGCCAATTCCCTGAACAATGTTTAATAGTTTAAAAAAAAATATATATATATATATATTTATATATATAAAATATATATATATATATAATCTAAAGCCTATAAATGGGGCCTGGCTAAATGAACTGCATCTATAAAATGAAATAATATGCAGCCACTTAAAAAAAAGGTAGAAAGAATATAGTATGGTCTCTTTCATGAATTGCTGATGTAGGCTTACAATGATTTTTTTAGAAAAATGCACAGGAAGCTGTTAACTGTGGATTACTTTGGGGAGTAGGAAGTGAAATGAAAGGAAAGTTTTAATTTTCATTTTATACTTTTCTGTTCATTTAAATTTTCTGTTTTCAAGTGTTATTATTTGTTCACTTATTTTTTTTTAGTTATTTCAAACACTTATATAAAAGTAGAGATCATAGGATAATAAACCCCCATGTGTTCCTCATGCAGCTTCAATAATTATCAACTCTTAGCCAGTCTTGTTTCTTCTGTACCACCCTGCTGAAGGGTAGCAGAATATACCACTCCAAAATATTGCCTCTTTGGCATAAGGATTATTTTGAGTTAATTATTTTGAGAAACAGCAGATGCAGAAGTTCTGAAAATAAGAGTAGAGTTAACCTTTTGTATGAGAAATTTACATTTATGGAGGAACTCTATTTGTAAGGGTATCTCCCTCTCAGTACCAGCAAGAGAAGGATGAGTAAATCACAAGAGAATCTTATCAGTGGAGAAGGCTCCAACTTCTGGTAACTTCCCATAACTAGCTGCCCCTCCCCCATCCCACCTGTCTTTCTTTTTTAGCTGATGATGGTATTTAAGGTGCTAGCTTAAGTCCTCTTGCAGAGTTACTCATTTTCCCTGGGTATTTCCCATATATATACATGAGGTATACATGTTAATAAACTTCAGTTTTGTTTTTCTCTTTTTAATCTATCTTTCATTACAGGGGTCTCAGCCAAGAACGCAGAAGGATAGAGGGGAAATTACTTTTTCCTCCCCTTCACTATGCTCCCCACTGCATACACTTTTCTGAAGCAAATTCCAAACATTCTATCATTTCTTTTAAAAATATTTTCAAACTGTATTTCTGAAAGATAAGGATTTTTTAAAATATACATCACAACACCATTAATACATATTAGAAATAATTCCTTCATATTGTGAAATATTACAGTGTTCACATTTTCCTGTTTTTCTCCACCCCTTTCTATAGTGTCTTCAAATCAAGATTCAAATAAGATCTTGCATTGCACTTTATGGAAATGCCTAAATTTCTTTTAACTTAGAAATTTCCCCTTGGTATTTTACCCTTGCACATTATTCACATTATTTATTAATGGAACTAGGTCACTTCTTACATGGAATTCTCACAGTATTGATTTTGCTGGTTACACCCCTGTGTTGTCATTTTATTGTGTTGTTTTTTTTAATATATATATTTACATACATTTGTATATATATATTTGATTTTGAAGAAATTTAATGTTTCTGTATTCATTCAGCAATGTAGAAAAGGTGGAAGGAAGTTCATATCTTTGGATCAATAAAAAAACATTTAGAAGCACAAAGAAGAATAATATTTCTATTCTTGCCATCAAAGAGTAAGGGACTTTTAGGGAGAGGTCTCCACTAAAACCAACAGCTCCTTTGAAGTCCCTATAGCTGCTACTACCAATCACAGTGCTCATGTTAGTGACTATGCTTGAAGAGAGTTATACATTTACTTATCCTGTAAATACCAACTGGGCATTCTCTGTGAGGTGCTAGGGCTACAGAGATAAAACAAGGTGTGTCTGCTCTTGTGGAGCTTACATACAAGTGTGTGAGTGTGGAAGAGAAGTGGGGAAGAGAAGACAAACAAGAAGCCATGATAAACAGGCTTGTTCATCTCGTCTGCACTTCCTAGTATTGTGTCCAGTGCTTATCCTCTTACTCAGTACACATCTTCTGTTACAGGGTCCAAAGAATATCTGTCCTCTTTGCTCGTCACACATAGCCTGTTCTTCAGAGCTGGACTTCACCAGTCTGGCTTCTCCATTTCTGGATCAGCTGTGTTGTAGGGCCTGTTTCCTCTTTACTGGTGATACTGAAATGATTATTCTGACTAGATGGACTTGCCCCTCACAGGTTTTCAAAATCTCCACCATTCCCTATCGCAAAGGTCCAGCCTGCTCCTCTCATTTACCTTACCCTGCTGGCCCCTGAAGGCATTTGAGGTTGAAGGCTGCCCCTGCCTTGCCCTTTTATGTTTCAGATATATTTTAGATGAAAATAATTATTAGTGAATGTAGCATCTATAAGGAAGTCTGAATGGGCTACCATCAATTTAATAAAAGCAGAATTTGAGCATTATTTCTGAAATATTTTGGAGTAAGGATTCATCTGAATTATCTGTTTGTATGTTTGTACTTCCCTCACATCCTCATCTTTGATATATATCTGAAGCACAAAGAAACTTACCAACTTTTTTTGGATCCTTTGCATGGTTTGGTGGGTTATGAGGACTAAGCCATGGTGCAAGAAAAGTTTGTTATGAAACCACAAATCTCCTTGGATTCCTGAGGTTTCTTTCTGGAGCTGAAAGTGGGAACTAAGAGACTGTGCTGCATGTTTCCCTAACAAACACAATAAAATCTGTCTGAAAAAATACAGGCCTATTTAAAGGAGACAGGGAAGCATGTTTCAGGATTAAACTCTTCCAGTTTAGAATTCAGTTCCTGCCATCCAGAGGTTTTTTGGGATGAAGTTTTATCTGATTTGTTCTGCTTTGTTATTATTGAGGCATGACTCACTTAGAATTCAACACACATGAACATTAAGGAGTGATTTTTTTTCTTCTAACATTTTTGTTACTCTGTGCCTCTTACTTTGTTTATTGATAAAAATTTTAGCCTTCAAAGTAGTGGTGAGAATAAGCCACTGAATTCTTCTGCATGAAGAAGCCACGGGAGTTCTCCATCTGTGTCTCCGCAAATAAACACATAAAAAGACCATTCATTTAATCTAAATCTGTCCTAACAGCTCAGTGCAATCATGTTTGAGAGTATGGCTATAGAACAACTGGTATGTTCTTGAGGAGATGTTTAGCTTGAGTTTTGATTAGTCAACAAATCTATTTAGAAAAGGAGTAATTTGACATAAAGCAAGTGACAGATGTGCTCCACAGGGAAATGTTTGTTTTCTTTTTAATTACCATTTATATTGAGTCCTCACTGTTGACACCACTGGTAAATAATTTTGAGATCTCTGATATCTTTGAAGGATATGTTCACTAACTAGTGTTGTGGCAGCCACATGTGATTCTCTTTTTCCTGTATTTTTCCTTTAGTATATGTATTCCAGTGTTTATTATGGCATCACATGCCTTGAATGTCATTGTTACTCAAAACAAAACCAAAAAAATGCATGATGTAAAGTGACAAAAGTGTAAATTGGAAATTACTTATTTTTAAGAAAACACATACTCATCCTCCTAAATCCTGCTAACGTGTTTGTTCTGAAACATCTTCCGAAGATATACAAATTACCAGTTCTCCAGTCATCTCAGATATTTTAAGCTGCTACTGGGAAATTCATTGAAATAGATGGGAAAATTCTGTGGGCATAAATGTATGTGCACGATAAATAGGAAACGTAAGGAAGTGAGAATTGACAAGTAGAAATTGAGTTAGATTAGAAAAATTGGTTTGAAATTCTCACACACTCCAAATCAACTGAATTTTTAGAGGCAGAATTTGACAAAGTGAATTTTAGATTCTGCGGTGTTAAACAAATCAAAATTGTCAGGACCATATAAGGCACGTGCTATAAGTGTAATAAACTATTGTTGAGTCTGTCATGTGGTGAGAAAGGTGAGCTAGCATCCTGGGTTTGGACTCTAATTGGTATGGGATTGTATGGAGAGAGGAGGGTTCAGACCTTTTAGAGAAGAAACAGAAGCAGTTTTTGGAAGATCAATGATGCTAGGCCATCAGAATCTGAATTTGATAGGGAAGAGGAAATATAGTGAAATTACATTGACAACAGCAAAATACTCTTTCAAGAAAATGTTAGGATTATGTTTTTAATGATATGTTAGATTTTTTTTTCTTCAGAAATAACACATCTCTAAAATAAAAGCCCAACCCAAGTCAGTGGGAAAGTCTGAATCATGTTACTAACATCCACTTTACTTTACTTTACTTTACTTTTACTTTACTTTACATTTACTTTACTTTTTAACATCATATCATGTTTAAAATGAGGTCAGATTCAAGATTAGTCCCAGGCAAAATTATAAAGTAAGAAATGGGTACTTTCCTTCATTGCTAGTAATAGTATAAATAATCTATTTGTAGAGCACAAATTAGCTACAGTTTTTAAAATCCTTAAACAGTTCATAACTTTTGACCCACATCTAAGGATTTATTATTCTAAAGCTACAATTACGAAGGTGTAAGAATTAATTGGAGTATGAGGCTGCTCATCATCATAGTGTTGCTTATATTAGTGAAAAAGTGGAAGGGATCTAAATGCCCACAATAGGGAATTTGTTAAATAAATTATATCTGTATGATACATTAGAATTCATACTCTTTTTTTTTTTTTTCAACGTTTATTTATTTTTGGGACAGAGAGAGACGGAGCATGAACGGGGGAGGGTCAGAGAGAGAGGGAGACACAGAATCGGAAACAGGCTCCAGGCTCTGAGCCATCAGCCCAGAGCCCGACGCGGGGCTCGAACTCACGGGACCACGAGATCGCGACCTGGCTGAAGTCGGGCGCCTACCGACTGCGCCACCCAGGCGCCCCTAGAATTCATACTTTTAAAAATTATGGTATAGAGGAGGAGTTGGTGATTTAGGAGAATGTTCATGATGTTTTTCTGAGTGAATAGAAATAGGATACAAAAACTATACAAAGTACAAATTGAGAAAGTTAAAATCCCCTTTTAGGATCATTTCTTTCACCTCTCCATGCTCTGGACCCTACAGGAGGAACAAAACAAAACAAATGTAGGCCCCCTAGTGTGATAGTGGAAATATCTGATTTTTCACAATCATTTTAGGCCAAAAGATGTGATTAGTGTGGAGATCTTATGACATTGGCAGACCAGAGGAGCCATGGAATCTTTTAGTGCACTTAAAAACTGCCATGTTGTATGATTCTTAATTTTGCATACATGGTAGGCTGTGCTTTTTATAATACTGTTGCATTAATGTTTCTGTTTTTTCTAAGTAAAATGATTTCCAAAAGGGGGAAATAGGTCTCCATGGTTTAAAAGAAAAAAAAAAAAATCATTGAGCACTATAGTGTTACATTGTTAGATCATTAGGACGTTTAGCAATACCCCTACTCTGAAGGAAATAAGATATAACCAGCCCTAGAGAATGATCCTCCTTTGTGCCTTCTTTATATTCTCTGTTGTCATCATACCTGCAACACATTGCACTTGTTTTTATATCTGTCTCTCCTATACTGAAGGGTATGCCCCCTTGAAAGCTCCTGTTCATCATCACATCCTTACCACCCAGTACAGGGTCTAATTAAATGCCTTCCTGGCAATCCAAAAAATGCCCAGTGTGGCACTGAGTATATAAATAAAATACTTTAAAGAAAGGCAAATCTGAAGAAAGATGCTAATGCTTACTGAGTGCTTCCTGTGTGTTAGACACCATACTTAACACTTTATATGCATTTTATAGTTTAGCAATTGCAAGAACCTCTGAGATCCGTATCATTTTTCAATGGATGGTGAAACTGAGATTAAATAAGTACTTTGTTCAAGGTCAAATAGCTAGTGAGAAGATGGGACCATGGCTCAGATTTGTTATCCTAGCTCCAGAGTCTATATTTTTTTAACTCCTAATACCTTTTTTGTGCAGTGATGTTTACTTCTAATTTACTCATCATTTATGCCAGGCATCTGCATCCTCATAGCTGGCCCAAACTCTTTGGCTTTATCCTCTCATGAGAGAATAATAAATACACTTGCCTGGAAAATTTACCTGCAAGTTGCAAATTCAAGATACAGTTTCATTCTAATGTTCCACCTTACTTTCCATTTATGAGGCAAAACTTCTATTTTGACATGGTGTAATGACTCTTCTTTCTCTTTGTATTTTATAGTCAGATGAAACAGAAGTTTAAGGTTGCCACATTCAGTCTTTGGCTTCCTGTTCTAAAGGGCTCTTAAACTAGTAACTGTAAGCCAGGGGGATGTGTTTATCCAGTGCTTACTGTAAGTCCTCCATTCTCCTAGGGCTGTGCTGGCTGTTAGATAATTATAGTCCTTAGTATTCTTTTTGTCTGACCTTCCATATTGTTGCAACAGTAATGTCAGTACCACAGAATGAACCCTTGAATCTTCTTTGAATCATTTACAGATTATTTGCGAGTGTCTTGTCTTTTGAACTATGTTATTATTATGTCTTAAATTTCTTCTGGACCTCCCACAACACCAACCATAAAACTCGAGTATATAGTAATGATTCTAGGGAGAACAGCACCAAATATGTTATCAGGAGAGCTAGCTTCTGGTCTGGCACTACTACTATTTAGCAACAAGATTTTGTGCTTTCTTAGCTAGGACTCGATGGGCCTCACTTTTCTCAATTCAAAAATCAGAAGGTTGGTCTTGATAAGTCTTTTCTAGCTTAAATTCGGGATTCAGAGACCTTTGTAGGGTTTTTTTGCAGTTATTTGATTTGTCAATTCTTTGTAGCAGCATTCACAGGAATAGAAAGGTCATAAATTGACCTGGATTTACAAAGATGATCTAAGTTCAGTTTTGAATATGTGACATTTGAGAAGTGATAGGGTGTACCTACGTATAGATATCCTTTAAGAATGGAAATACATGGGTGGCTGGTTGGTTCAGCTGGTTGAGCATCCGACTTCAGCTCAGGTCATGATCTTACAGTTCACGGGTTTGAGCCCCACTTCAGGCTCTGTGCTGGCAACTCAGAGCCTGGAGCTTGCTTTGGATTCTGTGTCTCCCTCTCTCTCTCTGCTCCTCCCAGTTCATGCTCTGTCTCTCTTTCTCTCTGTCTCTCTTTCTCTCTGTCTCAAAAATAAATAAACATTAAAAATTTTTTTTAAAAAGAATGGAAATACAGACTTGGATTTGAAGTTGGTAGAGGTACTATCATTCTCACTGACCTCTTTCAATAGTGTGACAGTCATAGACTTAAGGTACAAAATACTTATAACAGTCACATTACCACAGATTTTTAGATCTGAAAGAGACATACATATCATATGGCCTGTCCTGTTTGTCCTATATACAAGTTGGAGAAATGGAATTTGCCCAGACTTACATAGTAGTTACAGATCTAGTCTGCAGACCAGAGTCCCCTATCTCCAGGTTCCTGGTTCATCCCTTACTGTGTTTGTTAAGTTTCTACTTTGACTGCTTTTTAACATCTGTAATATTCTTTTGTGAGTAAAATTCACTAATCATTATATGTCCAAGTACACACCCAACATTATTTGTTAAAATTTGGTGTAGCTTTCTGGGAAAGAAAAGCAATCAAAATACAGTGTCATTACTGTATCTGAATTTTGATCTCTGTAATGAAATGGTGTTATATGAAAAACACTGAATTGTGCAGTTAAAAGGTATAATTTTGTGGCATATATTGAGAGCCAAGTTATGGTATACAGTCCTAAATTGTTTTTGGTACCTTCATGAGGTAATTAATCTCGCATCCCTACCTACCCAGATCCTATGTTAGGTCTGGTGTATATGAACAGTAGGCTGATCACATTGTTGATTTTCTATAGAGTTATACCGAAATAAATGTTTGTGTCGGGTCTCCATTTTGTTCTGACAAAAGAACTGGATACCCATGACAAAGGTCAAATGGAGATCTGGCATCTGTTTCACTACTTGCAAGACATAGTCTCAAGAATATGTAATACATACAACTCCTTGCCAGAAAACTGAAAGGAAATGATTGCATTTGAGTACAATGTATTCTGCAACAATACTTTAGTGTGCATGAAATTTAAAACTGCTGGCTTTCTAAATATGATTTTTTAAAAGTAGATTTAGTTTATTTATTTTTTAAAACATACCCATTGTGTCATACTTTACGGGAGAGTCTTAAAAGGCGAGATTTAAGACCAAAGAAACTAAAAAACCTAACGGCAATGATTGCAAGATATTGAATTTTCCAGTAAAGTACTCTAGTGTAATGTGTTTGTTGGTTTCTCCTGAATGTTCTGTTTTCATGAGCATTTCATGTTATTATGTCATTTTATCATAATGGTGCCTTTTTTCCCTACCCATCATGATCTCATAGTGCCTTAGAATCATCAGTATCAAGTCGTAAAGTCTTCAATAGTGTCTCGGTTTTATACATACACAAATTAGTCAGGGTTTTATATAGGTAGAGACCACATCTACCTCCTTCACCGGGTATCTTCCACAGGACCTGGCCTGTATGTAACAGACATTTAATTAATTGTTGTTTTGGGTTTTTTTTGTTTGTTTGTTTTTGAGTGAATAAATGAATGAATGGCATGCAGCCCTAACTAGCTAACTAGTTTAATTTTTTTTAATGTATAAATTAATATACTCATGCATTTATATAGATTTGAGGAAGTATCCAAAACCTCTGAAAGGAAGATATGATGTTTTTGACAACAGCCTTTAAAAGTAGTCAAATTCAGGGACACCTGGCTGGCTCACTTGGAGGATTATGTGATTCTTGATCTTGGGGTCCTGAGTTCGAGTCCCATGTTGGGTGTAGAGATTACTTAAATAAATAAACTTTTAAAAAGTACTCAAATACCCTCAGTTAACAGGAAAGTCAATATGGCTCAGCTTTTTATTCACTTGTCTGATGCCAATCTGCAAAATAGGTCTGTCATAGTAGAGAAGGGTTGATGATGGAAATTTTTCTTTATGAAGTTCCCTCAGCCAAAGGAGAGGTAGAAGTGCTTTGTTCTTTACTAAAACCCGAACATCAAAAGACTTAGCTTAAAGTATGGTCGAGGGAGCAACCCTTGAGGCTGGGTCCCTGATGACTTTCTTTCAAAGGCCTCTCTGCCCACTGAGCCACTATTCTATCTAGTAACATTGGGCAGGACAGGAACAAGAAGTTAATTCTACCTGTAACTCCTTTCTATGTGGCTTTTGAGAAGCTACCATTTGAACTCTTACTTTATAAAGTCATAGTATCAATGCTAACCTATTTGGCCAAGATATTATGAAAAGTAATTTAAGGCTTTAAAAAAAAATCCATGGTTGAAGCCACATTTTTATACAGACTTGTCATAACAATGTTTGTTTCTCACTTTACTGGTTACTTCAAGGCCCAAAATGCAGTAATATATATAGTTAATATACATGGTTTGTTTTGTGTTCTGAAAAAGTATGCATGGTTTCAAAAAAAAGGGAAACTTTTTTTTTTCTTCACAGCCTTTCCCCCACTGAAACTGAAAAAGGAAAAAGAAATTATGCAAGCTTTTTTGAAGGTGCAGACAAATTTGGCATTTCACTTATGGGAAAATTTTGCAAAACTGTACTGACTAAAAGTGATTTTTGTTTTGGCTTTCCTGTGAAGCCATCCAGAAAGGTCAAAAATTACTGGCATTGCTTTTGTATGAAACATTTCACATAGACTCCACTTGTAATTCAGCCAAGTACATAATTCAGGTCATTGGTGACACACATATCCATACATTGGAGCTGGTCAGTGAACAGAAAGTAGTCATGAAATGTGGATATAATATTACCTTATGGATAGACCAAGTTGTACAGATTACAGCAAAGGAAACTTTGCATTAACATGCTTGGGAAAGGTTTCCTGAGTTGATCCCTGCCCCCACCCTCCCTCAGTGGGAAAGCCAGTTGTTTAGTGATTAAGACAAAGACATCACTTGGCAAACATTTTGGCCTAAACTGTGTGATATCAGTCTCCTTTAGGGTTTTCCACATAAAACAAATTCTCCAAAGAAAACACAGAAATTGAACGTAAATTTGAAATCCATTTTTATACCCTTTAAGGTCTCTTTAACTTATCTCAATCATGTATTTCTTAATTTTTATTTTATTTCTAAGTAGATATTATCCAACATTAATAAGTGCTAAACATTCACAGTGGCTTTTTTTGGAGTTTCAATCCAATAGTCCTTTATGGTTATCCTCACCCAGCTCCCTTTTTATGGGGGTTATTATATCTTTCTTTGTTTCTGTGTCCTGAGGGTCACTGATTTGGGAGTGGCTTCCATCACTTTGAGGTAGGAAGTAAACATTACGCTTTGACCCCTTAGGACAAGTTCGTCTTGCTTTTGTGAAGAGTGGCTGTGTGCTCAGCGGAAGTACTCTCACTGAAGTTAGAAGGACTCCGTAATGTTGCGCGTGTTTTGTCACTTGTCACTGGGGAATTAAACAAAGGAGTGGTATTTCACTCTTGTGTAAGCCCCTTCTCTGTGTGTATTTACCAGAAATTATTAGAGTTCTCCCACTTGCTGTTTTGTTAGGTGGGTTTCATTTAATATGTTGATGTGCATGGCCTTAAAGCAGGTATAAGTCCTGAGACCCACGGTCTCCCTGTTGGAGGCAAGGGAGCAGGGAGCACCAATGCCACAAGAGTGCCAGGATATGGGAGTTGTGTTGTTGGGTGTGCTAAGCAGGGGAAGAATTGTCTGCATATCATGTGAGTTGAAAATAGGTTTAACATTCTCATATCCAAAGAGTTCCATCTGGAAGCTGTTCCTTGGCAAACAGAAATAGGTGAATATTCTCATGTCTTCTGGAATGGCTGCTACATAGGGAATAAGAGTCACTCCAGTCACTTTTTCCTATTTTTTGGTAATGGTATATTCACTTTCATTATTCTTTAAGACAGAGAAGCTTTGTGTCTAAGGTTAAAATATATGATCTTTTAAATTCTTCCTCTTAAACCCCTTCTATATATGTAGAAATGGCATTCTTAATATACTGATTCCATGGTGTACAATTTACATTCACCTCACTGTTTTCCTTTTCCTCTAGCACATGGCCTTTATTCCCACTGAATTTTTGTTCCCATTTCTCAGTGTTGTTCTCTTTGCTCTCTTGTGGTTTAAATAATCTTCATCATCTGCCTTCCAAAATTACAGTGTTAAAACTTCTCCTAAGCCTTCCACCAGAAGATACTTGAGATACAACAGTGAATTTTAAAACCATACCTCAGACAGCCCTCCATAGTCCTACCCTAAATCTGCATCATCTTGCCTTCTCTGTTATTGTGGGAAGCCCCCTGGGCAGGAGCAAGCAGTGCCTCTATGTTCTATGGCAGACAGCACTTCAACCATGGTCAGTACATTTTCATAAAAATGAAAGATGAAAGGAAGTGTCTGTGTTCAGCAAGTTAGTGCCAAATAAGTGTGGAGGCCAAATGAGGCCACGGGTGCCAAACCACAGGGGTTCGAAATAATATTTAATATAATATTGTCTCATTGAATAACAAATCTCATATTGTAATGTCTGAGTCAAATCTTCCCTTGGTGCCAGACTTCTCCGTCCTCCTTTTATCTTTCCCTCAAGATATTTCAAGTTCATAAGGGGCAAGGTAACAAGACCCCCTTCTAGGTAGTGAGTAGGAAACAGACCTGATGAATGTGGAAAGAAGTGAATGGGTGTGAGGGCCGTGGATTCTCTGGGAATCTGACCAAGTGTCTACCATGATGTACACTGAAAAGAAATGGAAGTTTGCCATTAACCTAGCTATTGTGTAACTTCATTTACCTAGCTAAAATATGAATTGTAAGTAGTTAGATAAAGTAGCTGAGACTATTAATATTTTAGAATAGAGAGCTCATAAGTAATTATATTTTTCTGTGATTGTTAGAATACAGCATCATGAAGTACACATGGAATAACTAAAGTGAAAGGACAGTTCAGTAAAAACTTGACATTGCAAAGATTGGTTATTTCCTATCTTTGTATTATTAATATAGAGCCTTAATTGTCCTTTCCATTTCAAATGGAGGCTCATACTTTCTAAGGTGGCTCAGAACAGACGGGCAAAATGGATCAAAATAATCTGCCCTTCATATGGTTATAAAATTTTTACCAACCTATCTCCTTTTTTGCAGCCAAACTTCTCAAAATAATAGTTCACACTTTAAGCTTCTACATTCTGATGTCTTATTTATCTGTCAAAGCATTGTGATTTGGCTTCTGCCTTCACTTTATTAAAAGGGCTCATTAAGTTTTCCTGTCTTCCTGGTTGCCAATCCTGGGACATTTTCTTCTCCTTTTTTGTATTATTTGGTGCTATTTAACTGCTCATTCCCCCACTTTTGAACTATCTCCTTCACCAAAATCCTGCAACAACAAAGACCTGTGCACCATTTCTATATTTTGTACCTTGGTGAATAGCCAGGAGTGTTTCTCAAAACTCCCTATATTTCAGGGCACCTGGGTGGCTCAGTCAATTAAGTCAGACTCTTGATATCAGCTCAGGTCGTGATCTCAACGTTGTGAGATCGAGCCCCACCTGGGGCTCCATGCTGAGCACAGAGCCTGCTTGGGATTCTCTCTCTCCCTCTCTCTCTTCTTCTCCCCCACTGTGTGCACGTGCACACACTCTCCCTCTCTCTCTAAATAAATAAGTAAACATTAAAAAAAAAAACCCTCTGTATATGTCTTCCTCTGCTCTCCAGTCTCATTAGTCATTCATTAGTATTGACTATACGTCATAAATATTTCTTGTTCACACCCTGATGTCTCTAACCCAATAACCACGGGAATGTAAATCTTCCCCCAGTCTAAAGTTCTTATCTTTACTCCATATTGCCTCAATGGCTCTTTAGGAAAGCATACCTGATCAACTCATTCTTCTCACAGTTTGTTATTTATGCCTTCTTGCCAACAATATAAAACCCAACTGCTTGTGGCTAGCCTTTACTTTTCTCATCCTGAAATTACACCTTGTGCTATAGCCATGTTTCCAGAAAGCTTGAGTTCCCTCACTTTTCATACGATTTTCTTACCTCTGTGCTGTGATACTTATTTCTGCCCCTCCCTGGTCTATAGTTTCCATTCTTGTTTACATAGGACTAGACCCCTGTTACCTCCTCTGTGCAGCTTTCACAGGGCACTCCATTGCAGAATTAGGTGTCCAGCATTTATGTTTCCACAGTTTTTATCATAGCTGGTTTTTCTTGCATTATATTGAAATTATCTTTAAACATATCCCTTTCCTCACTTTAGACTGTGAGACCTTTCAGAGCAGAAGCTGTGTCCTATGCATCTTGTATTCCTGTATCCCTGGTATAAATGCCAACTCCATAGTGAGAGGTTGTAAGAGTTTGTAGAGTGGATCTTTGTCTTGTCCAAAGAGGCCTTACCTTTCACATTCCTGTTCTAGTAAGCTTATGAATTCATCACTCTTCTCCATGTATTCTTTATGTTTTCTCTTTTCTTCCTCCAACTCCAATATGGTTTGCCTGTGAGATTTTTCTGCCATTAAAAGCTGTTCCAGGATTCGTCTATGAGATTCTTTATGTTTTTCCATGACTTTGTCCAACTACAAAAAGAAAATGCATTTATAATGTGTTAACTGTAAATCCTTCATAATACTGCCATCTTTCATTCACTCTTTTAGAAATGTCTAAGTTTTGACTAATTAGTTTGGCAATGGGTTTCTGATATTTTTTGTTTGGTTTTTATCATTACTGTTGTTAACTGATACTTTTTGATGCATTTCAACACAAATGTAATCTTTTTACTGTCATAGTTTTTTGTTTTTTCTCAGACAGAATAATTGGTGCCTCTGTAGATATCAGAATAATTTACCCAAACCCATTTTCTGACACTTCCTCCTCTCTCCGGAAAAACTTTGTCAGAGGAATGATGTAAAGTAAAGAAATCCTTAGATAATGTTTGATTCTGAAGCAGCCTAGCTGCTCTCTTGCCCCAGCCCTCCCTCCCTTTAGTAGGCCTGTTGGATCCCGTGGTCCATTATTCACTGAATTTTGCTTCAAGGTGTTTACATATTTTAAGAATTCTTGTTAATCAATTCTGTGTTGGTTATGTAGTGTTAATGTGAACAGATGTTAACACCAAGTCCTCTCTGGTTTCTGTGGCCTACTTATAGCTCTGTTATAAAATGATCACCCTATGCCTGATTTATGTGTTTGTCTTCCCTACTAGACTGTGAACTCACTAAACGCAGGGCCTACGTTGAATTTTTTAAAAATTCTTAGCATCTACATCAAAAAGAATGAAATCTTTCCATTTGCAACAACATGGATAGATCTAGAAAATATAATGCTAAGCAAAATAAGTTAGTAGGAGAAAGACAAATATGGTATGATTTCACTCATGTGGAATTTTAAGAAAAAGAACAAATTTAAAAAAGAAAAAATAAAAAGAGACAAACCAAGAAACAGACTTTTAAGAGAACAAAGATAGGGTTACCAGAGGGAAGGTGGTTGGGGGGAGGGATGAGTGGAATAGGTGAAGGGGATTAGGATTACACTTGTCTTGATGAGCTCTGAGTAATATATGGAACTGTTGGGTAACTGTATTAATACACTTGAAACTAATATAGCACTGTATGTTAACTATACTGGAATTAAAATTTTTTAAAAAATTCTTAGGATCTAACAATGCCTTGCTTATAATAGGTGTAAAATGATATATGTTTAAAGATTGAAAACAAAACAAGCAAGCAAGGAATCAAAAAACAAAAAACATGAGGAGAGGAGACTGATTAAAACAGAAGTGGCTCAGGATCTTTAGCCAGTGATAAATTAAGATCCAATTAAGAATGTGGTTTGGGGGGTGCCTGGGTGGCTCAATCAATTAAGCGTCCAGCTCTGGATTTTGGCTCAGGTCATGATCCTAGGGTAGTAGGATCAAGCCCATGTCAGGCTCTGCGTTGACCATGGAGCTTGCTTTTTTTTTTTTTTTTTTTTAAATTTTTTTTTTCATCATTTATTTATTTTTGGGACAGAGAGAGACAGAGCATGAATGGGGGAGGGGCAGAGAGAGAGGGAGACACAGAATTGGAAACAGGCTCCAGGCTCTGAGCCATCAGCCCAGAGCCTGACGCGGGGCTCGAACCCACGGACCGCGAGATCGTGACCTGGCTGAAGTCGGACGCTCAACCGACTGCGCCACCCAGGCGCCCCAACCATGGAGCTTGCTTAAGATTCTCTCTCTCTCCCTCTGCCCCTTTCCCCTACTCACTCGCTGTCTCTAAAAAAAAAAAAAGAAGAAGAAAAGAAAAGAAAAAAATATATATATAGTTTAGAAAGCATGTGACTTTCTAGATTAAATAGTAGGTGCTATAGTTGGTAGTATTATTTGATTTTGCCCTCTGCCTTTATTGTAAAATACTGAAAAATTGTGAGTCTGAATTTGAAGCCAGTTTAAATTGTATATCTTTAAAAAGCACGTACATGACTAGAATCCAAGGCACAAAATGGTCAAGTTATTTCAGAAAAAGAATAGAACAAAGGTATACCAGCATATAGAACCCAACTAATTCCCTCGGACCTATAAACGCTTAGGCTGGTTGTCTAGTTTTCTGATATAGGTTTATGAGGTGCTTTAACACACACACACTCACAGAATACTTCATTATGCCAAACAGGTGTTGATGGTTTTTAATAAATATAACCAGTACTTTTGTGGAAGCTGAAATTGCTAACTTGTATTGCCTGCTGGCAGAGTCACTGTTAACTAATGACCATCTTCTGAGAGGCAGGTTGTAGTGCTCATTTGTCCCAGGTCTCAAGCCACAATAGCCCTCTGAAAATTTCTTACAGTTCTCCAAACATTACAGTGGATTGTAAAGGAAATTCAAATTAAATGCTTTTCGAATCTGAGCGTGAAATAGTGATAGGATCAGCCTTACTTTAGGAAAGTTGTCAGTTGACTTAGAAAAACATTAAACTGAGAATAAACTAAGGGTTGATGGGGGTGGGAGGGAGGGGAAAGTGGGTGATGGGCATTACTACATGCTGTTTAGTGCAGCCACTAAGGAGCTTATATTTGCAATAGGAGTGATTGCAAAGCTATCAAGTAGTGACCTTACAGAGCAAAAGCTCCCAAAGAAAAGAGTCACTGATTCCAGAGGCCTTTTAGCTTACAGTTGAAGTTTTATTCTGTGCCTTAATTTCTCCATGCCTAGAATGCCTCTTGGGAAATAGCCAGTTGTTTTCAATTCAGTTTCTAATACATACCTGACAGATCACATGATGGACCTCATCCTCCCTGAATTCATTACATTTCCCATTACCTGTGTGTGTGAGTTTAGCCAACCCACCTAACCTTTTTGTACTTCAGGTTCTTCATTTATACATTATGAGGTTGGACTTCTAAGATCAATTCCAGTGCCACAATTTTCTCAAGGCAGGAAGTGTTTTTTAAGTGCCTATTATGCTATATGTACTAAAGTACTGTGGTAGTTGCTATGGGGAATACAAGAGAAGCTTGAAGTCTCAGTGGGTATACTCCCACTTGGAAGATAAGACACACACATGAAACAATTAGGAGCAGTATAAGGTGGTACATCATTAAGTACTAAGGGACTACTAGAGAACCATTGCCCCTTTTTTTCTTTATCCCTACTTGCAGGTTGAATAATGCCTGGAGAAGAAACAGGAAGACTTATCCATCATTTCAGGGAATGCCCAGGGCAGAATGATTGAAAAGGTGGCTCTTTAATGTTTACTGTGCAATGGCAAGCTTTCTGCTTATCATTTTAGCTTCCCTGATACTGTGTCCTACCCCTAGCCCAGCAAGGCACCCAAAACTTAAAGCTTACTTCTAAAGGAGGTTCAACAATGGCAGTATTTTTCAAAGTGTGGCAGGCTGACCACCTGCATCAGATGAATCACCCTGAGAGTTTATTAAACATATGGATGTCTGTCTCTCCAGAGGCAAGGGAAACAAAAGCAAAAATGAACTATTGGGATCTGATCAAGATAAAAAGCTTCTTCACAGCAAAGGAAACAATCAGCAAAATTAAAAGGCAACCGACGGAATTGGAGAAGATGTTTGCAAATGACATATCAGATAGAGGGTTAGTATCCAAAATCTATAAAGAGCATATCAAACTCAACACCCAAAGAACAAATAACCCAATGAATAAATGGGCCAAAGACAGGAACAGACACTTTTCCAAAGAAGACATCCAGATGGCTAACAGACACATGAAGAGATGCTCAACATCACTCATCAGGGAAATAGAAATCAAAGCCACAATGAGATGCCACCTCATACCTGTCAGAATGGCTAAAATTAACAACTCCTGCAACAACAGATGTTGGCAAGGATGTGGAGAAAGAGGAACCCCTTTGCACTGCTGGTGGGAATGCAAACTGGTGCACTCTGGAAAACAGTATGGGGGGGGTCATCAAAAAATTAAAAATAGAACTACCCTATAACTCAGCAATTGCATTACTAGGTATTACCCAAAGGATACAAAAAATGCTGATTCTAAGGATCACATGCACCCCAATGTTTATAACAGCACTATTGACAAAGTATGGAATGAGCCCAGATATCCATCCACTGATGAATGGATAAAGAAGATGTGGGGTATATGTGTGTGTATATATATACACCTATACATATATACATATATACATACATACAATGGAATATTACTCAGTGATCCAAAAGAATGAAATTTTGCCATTTACAACAACGTGGATGGAACTAGAGTGTATTATGCTAAGTGAAATAAGTCGGAGAAAAAAATATCATATGATTTCACTCATGTGGAATTTAAAAAAAACAAATCAGATGAACATAGGGAAAGGGAAGCAAAAATAAGATAAAAACAGAGAGGAAGACAAACCATAAGAGACTCTTAAATACAGAGAACAAACTGAGGGTTTGTTGGCGGGGCATTGTGCGGGGGGATGGGCTAAATGGGTGATGAGCATTAAGGAGGGCACTTATTGGGATGAGCATTGGATGTTATATGTAAGTAATGAATCGCTAAATTCTATTCCTGAATTTAAAAAATATTTTTTAAAAATATGGATGTCTGGGAGTACCTGGGTGGCTCAGTTGGTTAAGCATCCGACTCTTGATTTTGGTTCAGGTCATGATCTTGCAGTTCATGAGTTTGAGCTCCATATTAGGCTCTGTGCTGACAGTGCACAGAGATTGAGAGCTTGAGATTCTCTCTTTCTCCCCCTCTGTCTGCCCCTCCCCTCTCTCAAAATAAATAAATAAATTTTATTTGAAAAAAAAAAAGAAAAAAGAAAAGAAAACAACTTAATTTGCTATGGCACCAAAAAATAAAATAAAATACTTAGGAATAAACTTAATGAAGGAAGTGAAAAACCTGTACTCTGAAAACTATAAAACTTTGATGAAAGAAATTGAAGATGACACAAATGGAAAAATATTTCATGCTTATGGATTGTAAGAATTAATATCGTTAAAATGTTTATACTATCAAAGCCATTCTTGTCAAAATCTCAATAGCATTTTTCACAGAACTATAACAAATAATTCTAAAATATTTATGGAACCACAAAAGACCCCAAATAACCACAGCAATTCAGAGAAAGAAGAACAAAGCTGGAGATATCATAATTTCAGATTTCAAGATATACTACAAAGCTGTAGTAATCAAAACAGTATAGTACTACAGGCACAAACATAGATGTAATAGATGAGTGAACAGAATAGAGATCCCAGAAATATACCGAAACTTATAGGGTCAGTTAATGTATGACAAAGGAGGCAATAACAGACAATGGGGAAAAGACAGTCTCTTCAACATATAGTGTTGGGAAAACTGGAGAGATATATGCAAAAGAATGAAACTAAATCACTTTCTAACACCATACACATGTATACAACACACACACACACACACACACACACACACACACACACACACACACAACTCAAAATGAATTGAAGACCTAAGTATGAGACCTGAAACCATAAAACCCCTAGAAGAGAACACAGGCAGTAATTTTTTGACATCAGCTGTAGCAACATTTTTCTAGATATGTCTTTTAAGGCAAGGGAAACAAAAGCAAAATAAACTATTGGGATTACATCAAAATAAAAAGCTTTTGCACAGTGAAGGAAAGCATGAACAAAACAGGTAGGCAGCCTACTGAATGGGAGAAAATATTTACAAATGATATTTGATAAGGGGTGAATATTCAAAATATACAACTCAACACCCCCCCCCAAAGTCAATCACATTGAAAAATAAGCAGAGGACCTGAATAGACATTTTTCCAAAGAAGCCATTGAAATGGCCCAGAGACACATGAAATGATGCTCAACATCACTAATCAACTGGGAAATGCAAATCAAAACCACAATGAGCGATCACTTTACACCTGTCAGAATGGCTAAAATCAAAAAGACAAGAATAACAACTGTTGAGGAGGATGTAAAGAAAAAGGAACTCTTGTACACTGCTGGTGGGAATGTAAATTGGTATAGACACTGTGGAATACAGCATGGATCTTTCTCAAGAAATTATAAATTGAAATACCATGTGATCCAATATTTCCATTACTGGGAAAACTAATTCGGGAGAATATATGCACCCCTATGTTTATTGCAGTATTGTTTACTGTTCTTTGTAGCAAAGATATGGAAGCAGCCTAAGTGTCTATTGAGAGATAAACAGATAAAGAAGGTATTGTATATATAATATACAATGGAGTATTATGCAGCCATAAGAAGTGCTGAGATTTTCATCCTTTACAACAATATAGATGGACCTGGAGGGTATTATGCTAAGGAGAATAAGTCAGACTGAGAAAGACAAATACTTTATGATTTCACTCATATGTGAAATCTAAAAAACAAAGCAAATGAATAACAAAAAGCAGAATCAAACCTATAAAAACAGAATAAACTGATGGTTGCCAGAGGAAAGCGTGGTAGGGGGATAGGCAAAATGGGTGAAGAGGGATGGGAGATACAGGCTTCCAGTTATGGAATGGATAAGGGATGGGAATAAAAGGCACAACATAGGAAATACAGTCAATGATATGGCAATAGTGTTGTATGGTGGCAAATGGTAGCTACACTTGTGAGCATAGTATAACGTAAGGAGATTTTGAATCACTCTGTTGTGCAACAGAAACTATTGTAACATTGTATGCCAACTATACTTAAATTAAAAAATATATATTTTAAAGACCTTTGGCTTTTTACCATTTTTACTTAAGCCTCCATCATGCTTCTTTTCATGTCAGGTAGTTTTGGAAGGACTGGATGTTTTGGGGGTCTTACTAACAGGAAATTCATTTGGTTTCACAGTCACTTTTATGTATAGTCAAGCTGTTGCTAGACATCTTGGCATAGGAAAGGCTTCCAGAAATTTATTAGCCACTGTGCCGCCTCACCCAGCCATTGTCAAATAAAGATGAAAGGCCAAAGATTATATCCCAAGATGAATATGTCCTTTGGTTCCCAGCACTGGAAGTTTATGGATTGAAAGAAGAAAGTTTCAAAATATCTGGAGCCAAAAGCTAGTCAGTCAATGAAAATTTCCCTTTCAGTTCCTGGCTTCAGAATTTCTGCTTCTAAGTAAGCTTTTTACTTTCATGTAAGCCCATCTATGTGTTGAAGAGTATGTTAGTTAATTTAACATTTTTCTGTATTTTTAGTAATATAATTTCAAAGGATATGTAGTCCACAATGTTACTGAAATGGAATTTCTTTATGTTCTACATGACTAATTCATACTCTTCCTCTGGATCTTGGGTTGCCTGATTCTTCTATCTTAATTTGATCTTCCATTATACTCTCTGATAGTGCTTTGTGGTTTTCACCATAGAAATCAATATTATATATAGTTGTATACTTACTTTCTGTCACTCTCTTAGACATTAAATATGCCAAAGAAGCACAACTATTTTTATACGTCAACTCTTCAGTAAAAATTTTTTAAGTGTATTTATTTATTTTGAGAGAGTGAGAGAGGACACATGAGTGGAGGTGGGGCAAAGAGAGGGAGAGACAGAATCCCAAGCAGGCTCCATGCTTTCAGCGCATGGAGCTGAAACATGAGGCTCAAAATCATGAACTGTGAGATCGTGACCTGAGCCAATATGAAGAGTCAAACGCTTAACTGACTGAGCCATCCAGGAGGCCAACTCTTCAGTAAATATTAAATAAAAGAATAAAATGAAATTTAAAAGCTAAATTATACAGTTGCTTAAAACAAGTAGTTTAAGAACTGTCCTAAGGAGTTGCTAACAAGATATGCAGATTATTTTATTACAGTACCCTGATAAATCCAAAATATATTTTTCTTGATATCTTTTTTGGAAGAACTAAGAATATGTTAGGCAATTAACTTCAATATCTTTTTTTTAAGGGAACTTCTAATATAGAACCCTAGTTTGGAAAGGAATAGGAGGTAAAAAGTGTTATAGACTCTGAGTTCTTATGTCTTCTCTTTCTCTTGACAGCCCAGCTACCCTGTCACTCCATTCCTGTTCTTCTAGCTCACATGCCTCTACCAGTCTTTCATCTTAAGTCATTGTTCCTACCATGTGGCCTAACTGAGAGCAGTGAGTTCTTCTAAGCAATTTTGCCTTAAGTATAGATGAATCCCCTTTAGTTTGGTTAAGATTGTTACATTTTTCAAAAAGAGCGTTGTGAAGAAAATAAAAGGTCATGGGATGTTAACACCCCAGGATGGGAAAAAGTGAAAGAAGAATAATTATTCAGCATGCAGATCCTTATTCTGCAGTAATTCAGGTACAGCCATGGATGGTCTTGGTGAGAAAGCTGCCTAGGGAATCCTACTTAAAATTCCCCCGTATTGTTTATTCTCTGGATACTTCCCCTTGCCTCATTACGTCCTCGATAGAAAAAGAGGGCAGACAACTGAACTGTTGGGTAACTAGACTTATGTGGGCTTCAAGGGATGATGGATAGACTGATAACTGAGGAGGGAGAAACCTATAAGGCAGCAGTAGAAGGCAAGAGAAGAAAAGTGGGCAAATCATGGAAGTGAGAATGTGAGAAGTGTGTATACATAGGGGAGTATGTATGTGTATGTGTTGTGGGAGTAATCAAATATAGTTGGATTTGTAAAGGGCTAAATTATAGATAACTTTCAGGGACAAGCATTTGTAGAGAGTCAGGTTATTTCCAACTTTGCATGTGTTTAATAGAATTATTTTGAAACTAAAGCTTTTCCTAGTCATTTCAGTGTAAGTTTGGAATCATTCCATTCATTTCACACTGAAGTATTGAGGGGTTGTCCCATTTTTGGAGTTTTTTAAGGATATTTTCAGCGATCATCAGTTTGCATTTGCGCTTATATGGGTTGGGGAATTTGTGCCCAATGCTGTTTCACAGTCACTATGTTGGGAGCCAGGATACGGTTTTAACACTCTTGACTTGAATGAAGCTTCAGCTCCTCTTTCTCAAATTTGGATTAAAGTGCAAGTCAACAGACTTTGGGTGGTCTCACCTTCACCCCTCAGAGAAGCAAATCCACATGACCAAACTCCTTCACAATTTGGCAAGACAGTAGTCTTCTCTCATGAGACACCCAAGACAAGAATAGCAAGGACATTGGAGGTCAGTCCTGAGGTAGGTTGCCAGAGCTTATGTGGGGGAAATTTGTCCAAAACTTGCTTTCACTCTCTCCAGCCTTAACTCATGCTCCTAGTTGTTTCCCTTTTATAAAAATGAAAAATTATGAAATTTTCCATTGAGGTCTCGGAGGAAAATAGAAGAATAAAATAAGGATGCCAAAGAGTTTTAGAAATGTCAGCAAGGAAAAGAGCAAGCAGTACCACATCTTCATGTAGTGGTGGCCATGTTGGGACTTTTCCTCTTTGCCATTGTCATTGCTGGGCACTCTTGATAGGGGAAGATCTTTGCTGTTATTAAACTTTTGAAGGAAAAAGAGGATAGCACTCATCTAAAATACATGCTTTCTAAAACTCCATTTCTTGGACAGTTCTTCAGATCATTTCCATTCATGCTCAGAATTTCTATGACATAATACCTCAGTGTTTTCAAAGAAATTAACCTCTGTGCTTGAGCTTTATCTGTTTTTTATTATAGCCTGTATAGCCTTCAAGTCCCCACGTGCCATCCCGTGTGTGTGTGTGTGTGTGTGTGTGTGTGTGTGTGTGTGTGTGTGTGTGTGTCTGGGTGTTTGTGTCTCTATGTGAGTGTGTGTGTGTGAGAGAGAGAGAAATTCTCTTGCATTTGTCAGCTTTCAGTCTCATGTCAGGGAACAAACCTACTGGAAACATCCTGTATGATTTATTCTCCTTTTCTTTCCTGTAGAACATGTAGTATTTATCTAGTTGGGAAGATTTTAAATGTGTTAGAACACAAAACTGTAAATAATCAAAAAAGAATTATATCTCATGCTCATCTGCCAGGCCTAGTGCTTGGCTGGCTAGTGAACTTTTCCACCTTCCAGGTGCACACCCCGATGTGATACATACCTCATTCATTGGTTTTTCATAGATGTCCTCCTGCCAAGGGGCAGATTTTGCTTGAAAAGCATCTCGCTGGAGAGCCTCTAACACCTTTTTTGGAGTGACAAACCCATACTGAGCTTCCAGCAAAGCCAAGTCCATTTTTTCAGCCTTTAAAATGCCTATGACTTCATCTCGAGCCTGTAGGAACAAAAGGCATTTCAGAAAGCTTGCTTTATCTACCAGCAGTCTCTGAAAGTGATCTCTTGTGAGAATTGAGTGCTTTTTTCTTCTATTTCAAATATAAACAAATCATATTTGTTTATATTGCCTTTTACAAAAGGTAGCAAAACTATGTCCCTTCATCCTTCTTATAATCTAATTATACGTTAATAATATTTGAAAAGTGATCACTGTGCAACATGGGGGAGACTCAACATTTTTTACTGTTTGACAAGCAGATAACGTGATACTCTTTCTATGGGCTGACATGTAACATTTTCAAGGGTAAGAAATAAGATTCTCCTATATGTATAGTAGCTGTTTTTAATTTTTTATGCAGGTTAATAATGCTAGGGCAAGTCTAGGAGCCAGTTCACATGGGGTATAAAAGTGCCTTTTGTTATTTAAAGCAATCCAGAAGTCGTCTGGTATTATTCATACATGCCTGTGCACTGAAGCTCATGAGCAGCACAGGCAAAGGATGTGATCTTTCACGTGTTGCTTGCCAATTGCATGTCATAATGAGAGCCCTTTTACGTAGGATTAATTGCCCTTCCAGTTGGCAGAAGAGAATTATGTGTATGTGTACTTCCTTTCATTTACATACAGGTATGAACCACAGATCATCTATTTCCGTGGCAACATACACACCAAATTCACAAGCAGCCTTCTCCTTGAATGTAGGGATAATTGTAAGCCAGCTGACCTGTAGTTCTCCTTCCAGAATGCTCAGAAGAAATAATAGATCATCTCTTGAAAGGTCCTCTCCTTGGTGACCGATACCACCATGTGACTTAGGACAGGGAAGAATTGCCTCCGACTCACTGGTGGGGTCTTTGTCTTGCTGCCTCTGCTTCATGTCCTCAGGCCCTTGGAAACCATGGCCTTTACTATGTCTTGGAAACTGCTTTGGGGCTGAGCCCTCTGTGTCACTGCTTCTGGAACGCATTCTTTAAAGCCTGAAAAGAAGGAAAACAATTTGTAACTCCTAATGGAAGTGGAGTTTTAATAAGGGCACCTATTACTGCTTTAACAGGTCTGCACTCTTGCTCTATTTACCTCAGCCAAAGACTCGATCTTTCTGAAGTCTACAGCAGAGAATGGCATTAGCAGATTCATAAATCACAGTTTTATTTACACTTCTGTTTTTAAAATCAACATTTTAAAAAGGTGTTCTGCTTTGATTAAGGCCACTTATGTCCATGGGTAAACAGACTATATTTGAACTTCATCCACCAAGTATTTCATCTCCGGGATCCAGGTCATGCCTCTAACCACAGCCCAAGTGTTTACTGGAGTTAAGATGTACTTAACACAATTGTAAAATAGTAAATTTGCTAATTGTTCTAACTTTCTGCAGATTCACATTATAGTATTTCCTTTGGAAGCTTTAAAAATTTTTGAAATTTCTTAATCTTTGGTGCTTTAAGATAGAAGCATCAGAATTACTGCTAGAAAATACTTTGGGTTACATTGTTTTGACAAGGAAGTCCAATATTAAAGGAATGAAGCCTTGGTCTCTGGCTGTATCCCTGACATTCTGCTAAAATCCCACATCTATCCTTGGATACGTCAAGGATTTATTGTTAGGACACTTATCTCCAAAACAAGAGACAATGCTGCCTATAGTAGTTGGCCACTATGGAAAATATAAAATAAATGCATATTTGAGGGACACATTAGCTCACATCTGATTATATTATTATCCAAATTATAATAGCAAGAAAAATTGTTCCAGCTTTGAGGTTTTTAATGAAAAGACAGTTTGCATTTTTTTCAGTTTTAGAAAAAATGCTACAGTGAATATTACATTTTTTTTTCTGTGTACATTTCTCCTTTAGGGTATAGGAGTGGGATTTTGGGGGTGCACAGTGTATGTTCTCTTTACATTTAGTCGAATTTATCAATTTTTAAATTAATTTTTTTTTCCTTATAATTTGCATTAGACACCAAAACTTGATCAGTGACAGTAGAAAAGAGTGTGAAGACCGTGGACTCTGGGACCACACTGCCTGAGTTCAAATCCCTACTCCATTATTTGTTGGCTGTAAAACTTTTGGGAAGTTAGTTAATACCTCTGTGCCTCACTTTTATCATCTGTAGAATGACAATGATAGAATGTTTGTAACCTAAAGTTGCTGTGAGGGTTACATGTCCGCACACATCAGATGTTTGCAACATGCCTGGTAGAAAATTGGCACTCTAAATAAACATTAGCTTTTATTATTAATATTATTATTAACTTTATTTTTATTTCCCCAAATTGTACAGTGAGTCTATATGCCTTTATAGTTAGGAAAAAATTTCAAGAAGAAAAGCAAGTATATTTGATTATCTCTGTCATCTAATGAGGTGTGAGGTGTGAATACAGAAGGGGGAAGAAAAGATTACAAGAATAGCTTTGTGTCTTTGCTGGGTACTCTGTTTAAGAAATAATTCTCGGGGGTGGGGGGCACCTGGGTGGCTCAGTCAGTTAAGCGTCTGACTTTGGCTCAGGTCATGATCTCACAGCTTGTGGGTTCGAGCCCCACGTCAAGCTCTGTGCTGACAGCTCAGAGCCTGGAGCCTGCTTCGGATTCTGTGTCTCCCTGTCTCTCTGCCCCTCCTGTGCTCACACTCTGTCTCTCTCTCAAAAAATAAATAAACATTTAAAAAAAAAAAAAAAAAGAAAGAAAGAAATCTCCGGATGCCTGGGTGACTTTGTCAGTTAAGCGTCCTACTTCAGCGCAGCTCAGCTCAGCTCTTGATCTCAGTTTGTGAGTCCGAGCCCTGCATCAGGTTCTGCTAACAGCTGGAAGCCTGGAGCCTGCTTGCGATTCTGTGTCTCCCTCGCTCTCTGCCCCTCCCCCACTTGCACTCTGTCTCTCTTTCTCTCTCAAAAATAAACAAACATTGAAAAAAAAATTAAAAATTTAGGAGAGCTTGGGTGGCTTAGTCAGTTGGGCGCCTGACTTCAGCTCAAGTCATTATCTCGAGGTCTGTGAGTTGGAGCCCCATGTCAGGCTCTGTGCTGACAGCTCAGAACCTGGAGCCTGCTTCGGATTCTGTGTCTCCCTCTCTCTCTGCCCCTTCCCCTCTTGCACGCTGTTTCTTTCTCTGTCTCAAAAATAAAATAAACATTCAAAATTAAAAGAAAAGAAAAATAATTCTCACCAGCCTCAATTTGCTGGCACCACTTGGGAGACCTGAGTGTTAGAATAGTTTAGAAACCTTGAGGACTTCAAAGCCAGCCAGCTAGGCCTTGTTCATCCCTCATCCATCCTTCAACAAGCATTTACTGAAAGTGTGTCATGCGCTTTGTTGATTATTTATGGTGTGGCTTTCTTGCTTCCCTTGATACAAATGATACACTTTTACTTAAAAGTTTATGGAAATAGTTCCTAAAACCGGGATCATGAGAAGTTCACTGATCAAGAAGTCAAATGAAAAGAATTATTTCATGAGGCACCCAGATGGCTCAATTGGTTAAGCATCTGACTCTTGATGTTGGCTCGGGTCATGATCTTACCACTTGTGGGTTTGAACCCCGTGTTGGGCTCTAGCACTGGCAGCACAGAGCCTGCTTGACATTCTCTTTTTCTCCATCTCTCTCTGCCCTTTCCCCACTCACACTCTCCCTCTCTCTCTCAAAATAAATAAACATTTTTTTAAAAAGAAAATTTATTCATAAATCACCTGTGGGACTTAGTTAAAACATTGACCCTCTGTAAGCCCAGTGTCCTTATTTGTGAAGTGAGGGAGATGGGGAGGTGATCTCTATGACCCCTTTCCCCTATAGTATATGACAATTCTTGCCAGTGTGCCTTTCTTCTAGCATAGGCTATCAGTAGTATATTTAGAAGAGACAGATTTGTGGATCTGTGTCTTACAGAAATCCACAGAAATCTAAATGCTACAGGGGATGATAATTTCCACAAGAAAGAGATTACAGTTAGAAGACAGTCCTTAAGGAAATAATCCCAGTAAGAATTTTCAGCTGAGAATTTGTTTTTTAAGCCTCCCCATAACAATCAAGCTATAAAAGCAGAACTTGAAAGTGTTTATTGTCTTACGTGTTTATTATTTATATAATAAATATACATATTTATATGTTTATATATATTATATATGTTATATATAATATATGTATAATATATATCATATATATTAACATATAATATATATTATATATATTATATTAATATATATGATATATATTATATGTTATATATGTTATATATATTATATATGTAATATATATAATGTGTATACATATTATACATATATATACATATTATTATATGTTTTGTCAGCAGTAGGCCAACATCAGCTGATAACTAGTGAAACACTTTGCTTCGAAGTTGCGGTTTGAAACATTCACTTTCAAATTTTTCCGAGTCACATAATGTCTTTTCTCTACAAGTTATCATTCTCACTTCCCTCTATTACACATTCACTCTATTAGACATTGGAAATTGAAAGATGGTGGTGGTGGTAATGATGATAGCTAATACTTATTGAACACTTACTACATGCCAGGTATTCTTCTAAGCATTTTACATAACTCATTCAGTTCTTGCAGCAACTCTATGGAGTAGGTAAGATTCTTCTCTCCATTTATGGTAAAGAAATGGAGGCACAGCTAACTTACTGAAGGTTGCACAGCTAGTACCTGGCAGAACTGTGATTTGAATCCAGGCAACCTGGCTGCAGAACCTGTACTCATAAAAATCATGCCATAATGCTATTATGCTGTACTGCCAAAGGCAAACAGTTACAGATACTTTGTGGAATGAATATAGACACCCTATCTGAAACATACTTACAGACTTGCTAAGTAATTACAGTACAGATGAACAATCATCGGGGGTAGTAGTTATCACAGATTCTTCCCTAGATAGCCAAGAAAGAATTCATTTATTTGAGAAAAGCAAAGCATAGAGAAGTTTATTTTTGTGTAGGGATGGAAGGTTGAGGTTCTGTGGGAGATATGACTGTGGAAGATATATACATTATATGTATGTGTTTATAAATAATGTATATACATTAGCATAGTATGTGCTATGTACCTTATGAAAACTTGTATATAATGTACCTTTTGAAAACATTCAAAAATAAAAATGAAAAGTATCAGTTAAAAATTATATATCTAATTATTTTCTCCTACCCTATTGAGTTGTCTTAAACATCCCAGGAGAACCCTTGCTCTGGCCTATAGGAATAATGGAAGGTTCTTAACATAGACTAGATCTATTTAAAACAAATAAATATTGTACTGGCTTCAACAGCACATGAACTAAAAAATTGATAAAATAGATAATTAAGTGCCACTTTATTTATAGATTTACTCACACATGAAGGACAGGGCCATCCATGTCTTCTGTCCAATATTATTAATCTCCATTTGCATCTCCCATGGGGTATCTGACCTGGTGCTTCATACATAATGGGTATTCCACAAGGTGACTGGTTTGCTTCTTCCACTTTGTGGCCTACCCCAAAACTTAGTGGCTAAACAACAATAGTTCAAAATTCTGTGGGTCATTCTGTGGCTTAAGTCATCTTGCAGCTCAACTGGGCTTGGATGGTCTAAGATGACCTTATTCACATATCTGTCTGTCAGCCAGTTGGGCTAGTAGACCTCAGCTGGATCATCTTATCTCTACTCCTGCTCCACTGGACTCTCAAGCTCTGGTAGGCTAGACCAGATTTCTCCACATGGTGGTCTCAGGGCAGCATTCCAAAAGTATGAGAGCTGAAACTTTAAGGTCTCGTTTTTATTGGTGAGACAGCATCACAAAGGCCAGCCCCAATTTAAGAAGTGGAGTAGTAGATTTCACCTCTTGATGGTTGCAGCTGTAAGGTTACATTGTAGAGGAATGGGAAAAGTAAACTACAGCCATTTTTTAAAAACTGTAGGTCTACAACACTTACAGATCCAGATTTTTGAGAAAATTGAATAAATGTCTAGTTTTAAAAAGTAAAATCTATTTAGTTCTTCTTTTAGTTTCTCAGAAGCTAAGGTTTTGTGGAGGTTTTGGGTTTTTTTGTTTGTTTTTTTTTAAATTATTTTTATGATGCGTTCCTGTGCTTTCTTTTACCCACATATTCGTATGTGGAACAATAGCCTATTGATAAGCATCAAGTTGTATTCTGCTGCTAATCAATAAGGATTTCTCCAGATTTTATCCAAGGTATGCCTTCCAGAATTCCAAGATTATAGAAGTTTCTATAATCTCATTTTATGCTTAGCATAAGCTTAAGCAATGCTTAGCAGAGTAGTTTGCTAACCATTGCTCATGAGTACCCTTTGAGTTTAAGGCAAGCCAAGCTGCTGCAGAAAACTTGATTAAAAGTTTGTACACATCCCAGCTTCCCTTGCCTCACTTTTAAGGTGAGTCAAGTGAAATCTGCCAGGAGACCACAAATCCTTTGGCAGTGATGACATTTATAAGTGATAAAAATGAAATGACCTGAAATATATTGACACTTTGTTTATTCTTTTTAAAGTGATTAGGGTTTTTCAAAAACTGCTAACCTCTTTGGGGGCCGGAGCTGGTAGCATCAGTGTTCTTGATGGCACACACATTGCATTTGTGAACAGACCCATCATGAGCAGACTTCTGGTCTACTGAGGTGTTATATGTCTCCGCATGTTTACAGTGGTGGAGTTTCCTTGCCCTTCTGCCAACAACCACAAAATGATCAGTAATGAGAAGTAATTAAGTATCAAGAGGAAGAAAACAAAGACATGAATTTCATGATACTTCATGCTTTGTATTATCAGTGACTTCATTGTTTCTCTTGGCAAAATTTTAATGCATCTGTGCTTGGCCCAGGGGTGTGTACTGAGGAAAAGAAAAATTTTGTAATAGCAACAGTGGTTTGGGATTTTCAGGTTAAAAAAAAAAAAAAGAATGGAAAGTTGCTTTTGTTTATACCAAATAATGATGCCTTACTCTTTTCATAAAGTGCTGGCAGTGACCTAATGCCTGATGGTTTTGCAAGGAGAAATCCTGCTTAGTTGCCAGTTTAACACAGCCCAATGCATTGTTATCTGTGATTATCATAGCTGTAGAATGGCAGCCCTCAGGAGTGTAAGAGAGTGATAGACTGGGATTCAGGAAACCTGGCTTCCGATCTCAGCTCTATTTTAAATAGCCAGATTCTGGGTTGTCACTTCTAAAGTGAAGACATTGGGCTAGGTTGGCCCTAAGAGGTCATTCAGGATGCAACAAGGGCCAGGGATTCTTTTCCTTGACTTCTATCCTGTTCCTCACCCCCTAACAGATCCCCTGACAGCAGGATTTGGGCCTGAGACTAGATGATCTCTGAGGTCCTGGGGCTTCCCACTTTAGAATTATGTGATTCTCTGTTGTCTTGTATCTATGGATACAAATACAGTTCATTTGGCCCTGAGAAGCAGATTCTGTTTTGTTTTCCTGTGTGGTGACCTCGGTCAGTTTTTCTTGGGTTTAAGCTGGTTGAAATCATGGTGGGTCTTGGTAAAGATGTGTCCTTGCAGGAGAAGGACAAGTAAAGAATTTGCAGCTATTTACTTAATTTAAAGAAATGGATAAATATAAATAGTGACCTATTCAATCTACCACCTCCCTTCAACACACACAAACTTCTAGTCAACTCCTTACTATACTATATAAGTTACATTTTCTTAATCATTCTTTATTAATTTTATATGTCAAAAGTTGCATACTATACATAATTGGGTGCTGTTTGGATAGTTTAGTCTCCATGTACCTGTTTATTTTCTTGTCTGAATGTTGGAGAAGAGGATATTTAACTTGTATAAAGGAACCTGGAAAAGCCTCAATGAAAGAAATTGGTTTTGGTCTTGATCACTTACTATATTGAATTAGCTGAGCAAAACTCCGATTTAGGGAAGAAAATATTAGTAATAGTTGTAGCTTACATTTATTCCATACTTAACAAATATAGCCCTGTTCTAAATGCTTTCCTTTGATCAACTCATTTAATCTTCACAAAACTGTTATTCATCCCCATTTTGCAAAGAAGGAAACTGAGGCTTGTAGCTGTTTAGTAACTTGCTGAAGGTCATACTACTAGCAAGTAGTACATCCCAACTTGGGCAGCCTGGATCCAAAGTGTCCAGCACATTACTATGCTGTATCTACTTAGGATCTTATAAGAAAGCATACATAGTAAAAGGAAAAATCCTAGTTCAACATTAGTTATTCACAAACATTTATGAAGTACCTGCTATCCAGGTATTGTGATAGGTGATTTGTTCTAGCTTATTTTTAGGCTTGGGTGTGGCATAGGCATAGCATAATAAAAGGATTATGAGATTGTGCAGTTAGACAGATCTGGGCTTAAATCACAGCTCCAGTATGTTAGCTCTGTGGCCGTGGACCACACATAGTTACTAAATCTCCCTGAGCCTTCAAATGTAAAATGAAAGTAATGGTACCTGGTAATAGATTTATTGTTCATGCTTTGTGAGCAAAGGCCCCCTGTTTATGTCTGTATCCCCGTGCCCAACAGATTTGGGCATCAGCAAGGATTCACTGATCAAATCATGAAATCCTCAGCAGAGCTGGTTGGCTCTGAGTAGGAACTACTTCATTGTAAAGATGATTCATCTGGCTAGAAATTTAGAAGAATGGTATCAGGTGTACCTCATTTTATTGCATTTCATTTATTATGCTTTGCAGATACTGCGCTCTTTACAAATTCAAGGTTGTGGCAGATCTGTCAAGAAAGTCTGTCAGCACCATTTTTCCAACAGCATTCCTCACTTTATGTCTCTTGGTCACATTTTGGTAATTCTTGCAATATTTCAGGACTTTTCATTATTATTATATTGTTATAGTGATCTGTAGTCAGTGCTGTTACTCTTGTAATTATTTTGGGTAGCACTAACTGGACCCATTTAAGACAACAAACTTAATCAGTAAATGTTTTGTGTGCCCTAACTGCTCCACTGACCAACCATTTGTCTGTATCTCTCCCTGTCCTCAGGCCTCCCTATTCCCAGAGGCACAATATTAAAACTAATCCAGTCAGTAACCCTACAGTGGCCTCTGAGTGTTCAAGTGAGAGGAAGAGTTGCACATATCTCAGTAAAAATGATTAAGTTTAGTGAGGAAGGCATGTCAAAAGCTGAAAGGCTGAAAGCTAGACCCCTGTACCAAACAGCCAAGTTGTGAAAGCACAAGAAAAGTTCATGAAGGAAATTTAATGTGTCATATTGAACACAAGAATGGTAAGAAAGCAAAACAGCCTTATTGCTGATATGGAGAAAATTTTAGTGGTCTAGATAGATGGTCACATCAGCCACACCCTTCCCTTATGCCAAAGCATTATCCAGAGAAAGGCCCTAACTTGCTTCATTTGTATAAAGACAGAGAGGTGAGGAAGCTGCAGAAGAAAAATTGGAAGCTAGCAGAGGTTGGTTCATAAGATTTAAGGAAAGAAGGCATCTCTGTATCGTAAAAGTGCAAGGTGCAACAGCAAGTGCTGATGTAGAAGCTGCAGCAAGTTCTCCAGAGGATCTAGCCAAGATCGCTAATGAAGGTGAATACACTAAACAACCGATTTGCAGTGGAGATGAAACAGCCTTCTATTGGCAGAAGATGCCATCTAGGGCTTTCATAGATAGGGAGGAGAAGCCGGTGCCTGATTCTAAAGCTTCAAAGGGCAACCTGACTCTCCTGTTAGGGCTAATGCAGCTGGTGACTTTAAGTTGAAGATAGTGCTCATTTACCATTCCAGAAATTCCTGGGGCCCTTAAGAATTATGCTACAAATGCAACAAGAAAGCCTGGATGATAGCACATCTGTTGACAACATGGTTTACTGAATACTTTAAGCCCACTGTTGAGACCTACTGCTTATAAAAAAAGATTCCTTTCAAAATATAACTTCTCATTGACAATGTACCTGGTCATCCAAGAGCTCTGATGGAGATATGTAATGAGATGATCATTGTTTTCATGCTTGCTAACATGGCATCCATTCTGCAGCCCATGGATCAAAGAGTAATTTTGACTTTCAAATCTTATTAAGATACAGATTTTGTAAGGCTTTAGCTGCCATATTTAGTGATTCCACTGATAAATATGGGCAAAGTACATTGAAACCTTCTGAAAAGGTTTCTAGACACCATTAAGAACATTCATCATTGGGGCACCTGAGTGGCTCAGTCAGTTAAGCGTCGACTTTCGCTCAGCTCATGATCTCATGGTTAATGGTTTCGAGCCCCGTGTTGGGCTCTGTGCTGACAGCTCAGAGCCTGGAGCCTGCTTCAGATTTTGTGTCTCCCTCTGTCTCTGCCTCTCTTTCTCTCCCTCTCTTTCTCTCTCTCTTTTCAGAAATAAATAAACATTAAAAAAATTTAAAAAAAGAACATTCATGATTGATGAGAAGAGGTCGTCAACATTAACAAGAGTTTGGAAGAAGTTGATTACAACCCTCATGGATGACTTTGAGAGGTTTGAGACTTTAGTAGTGAAAGTAACTGCAGATGTGGTAGAAATAGCAAGAGAAGTAGAATTAGAAGTGGAGCCTGAAGATGTGACTGAATTGCTGCAACCTCATGATAAAACTTTAACTGCAGACAAGTTGCTTCTTATAGATAATCCAAGAAAGTGGTTTCTAGAGATAAAACCTACCCCTGGTGAAGATGATGTGAAGATTGTTGAAATGACAACAAAGGATTTAGAATATTTCATAAACTTAGTTGATAAAGCAGTGGCTGGGTTTGAGAGGCTTGACTCCAATTTTGAAAGAAATTTTACTGTAAATGCTGTCCAAGAGCATCACTTGCTACAGAGAATTCCTTTGTGAAAGGAAGAGACCATCAATGTGATAACATTGTTGTCTTATTTTAAGAAATTGCCACAACCATCCTAGACTTCGGCAACCACCACACTGATCAGTCATTAGTCATCAACATCAAGGCAAGACCTCCTACCAGCAAAAAGATGACAATTTGTTTAAAGCTGACAGATATGGTTAGCCTTTTTTTTTTTACCAATAAAGTATTTTTTAATTAAGGTATGTATGTTACTTTTTTAGACATAATGCTATTGCACAGTTAATAGACTACATACAATATAGGGGCACTTGGGTGGCTCAGTCACTTAAGTGTCCAACTCTTGATTTCAGCTTGGGTCATGATCTCATGGTTCACGGGATTGAGCCCTGAATCAGGCTCTGCGCCGACAACCCCGAAGCCTGCTTGGGATTCTCTCTCTCTCTACCCCTCCCCACCTTGTGCACATGCACACACACTCTCGAAAAAAAAAAAAAAAATAGACCACAGTATAGTATAATCCTAACTTTATATATACTGGGAAACCAAAAAATTTATTTTACTCACTTTATTGCAATATTCACTTCATTGGGGTGGTCTGGAACTGAACCTGCAATATATCTGAAGTGTGCCTGTACTGAGAAACTACTAATAGAAGTAGCTGGTATGTATAAACCTCTTACCATAGGCAAAGTGCTGTTTTAAGTGTTTTATATTATCTTATTTAATCTTAAAGAGTTTTAGCCCGAAGTAAAGACTGTTAAGAAAAGTGTTGGTAAAGGTAAATTAAGGGTGGAGACTCTCATAGGAAATGTCAAAGACAGATGGCTATCAGTATCAGGGTAGTGCTGGTGCCTCTACAAAGTTCAGAGAGTGTGTGTGTATGTGCACACGCTGTGGGGAGAAGTGACTCTAGATCCCCAAGATTTATCAGAAACCTCCAGTTAGTATCACTGATCTTGAAAATATTTGACCATGTATACCCTGACCTTACCCCCACATACACACGTAAAATGAACTGAACGTCCTCTGCCCACCTCCTTTTTATTTGACAGCACATTTAACAATCATTAAAGCTGTTTTTATGTATGTGGCATTTTATACAGTGGTGTCATTTAAACTTGGTTTGGTAGGAAAATGGAGAGGTGAATTACTCTGATGGCGAGATGGCTGCACAATGCATAGGGAGTCTGTGCTGACTGTAGGATGCTCATCTCTAAGAGAAAAAAACTGGCTGTGAGCCAGGGCCTAAAATTTGAATGTGTTTAACATCCCATACTTTGCTGAATTTAGGGAGAAGGCTGTCTGCTACCTTTACATTTCCACTTGGGTTTACCCATCTTTCTACATGGAACTATTAAGCTATAACTTAGTTCCCTCCAAGGGGAATGGAAAGAGATGTAGTAAGATTATGGGGTTCTCAGCAGAGCTGGTTGAGCCCTTAATATTAACTGTCTCATGGTAAATGTGATTCATCTATGAAAATACTGGCTATAAATAGATGTTAATAGTGCCCAGCAAAACAGCCAGGTTGTACTAGCATGGCCACATTAGGGAAAAAAATCTTGTTGAGGATTTTATTTGGTTTCTCTTAAAATAAAAAAATAAAAAATGTCTTTCCTTTTATTGCCCTAACCACCCACACTTGAAGACACTAAACTCAGCCAACTGCAGTAAAGTTATCTGATGACTAAAAAAAGACACATTGAAAACCAGATAACCTAATTTAGCATTGGCCACCTTTATTTTTTTTCTTCTATTTTCAGCAAAAATCATTGAAACATTTCCTTAATGGTATTTTTCCTTGTAGGGAGAGCATGGACAAGGCTTCAGAGAGGGGAATGAAAGTTGGAGGGGGTGGGAGGGAGGGTGTGCTTCAGGTTATATTCCTAACAATTCTGTGTCCTCAGAGAAAGTCAAAGGTACAGAAAGAGAAGAATCAAATGTAAGGTTTAGAAGGCAGTGTAGTAGTTATTTCATCCATCCCCCACAGGACCAGCAATCAGTGTTTTCTGTTACTCACTGTTCCGCTGTTAGAAAAAGTACTTCCTTGTGAGCTGAATTCAGCTCCCAGGAACTTCGTTCATTTATCCTGCTTCTTCCAGAGCTAAATCAAATAAGGCTACTCTTTGAGCCACACTGTAGTCCTTCAGTGGGAAGGGCTCTATTCTTTATTCCAAATGAAACATTCCAGCTTCCTCAGTGACTCCTGACACCAAGTTGTCTAGTCTTCCTCACCCAATCCACAGTCTCACACACATTTAGATTATACCTGTTTAGACCTGACTACTCTTCATTAGGCTAGGTTGTTTCTTAAAGAAATGCATGGAGTTGGGCATAATTTCCCAGATATTAAACACAACTAAAACATTAAATTGGTGAAAGTATGTATTTAGGGAGGGTCTCAGTACTTCTTCTGATACTGGATTTCAGGTGGAATTTTAGGTATAGATCCAGAAATTTGATAGTAGACATTTAAGGAAGACTTACTCCCAGTTCAGCTTATCAGGTCGGTGCTTATAATGATACTTTCATATGTACATCGCTTGATGCATCAGCAAATAGGTAATTGTTTGCCCTGTTTTTCAGGATGAGGAATGTGAGATTCAGAAAGCTTGGATAACTTTGGCTAATAAACCTTGGACCAAAAATGATGAAAACGTAGGTGTTCTGACATTCTTTCTCTCTAGGCTCATGCTAGATTAATCCAAGCTCACATGTTTTTTTTGTTTTGTTTTGTTTTGTTTTTTAAGCTTGTATGTGTTCTTTGGTTGCCTGTCCACTAAGTGCTGTAGTCAGAGAAGCTGCCACACTGTAGATACAGAACAAACAGCCTGCCAATGAGGCCTAATAGAGCTGACTTACATCATGGCTTTTCTTAGCTATGTGTTCTGAAGAAAGGACAAAAAGAAATATAAAAATCTCCCAGAGTATAAATAGTTGATTTATCCAAATTTTCCATTACAAATCAGTGGCTCTTTAAAGATTCTTTTCTCATTTAAGGTTGACACAGGGCTGGGAATATTTTCCAGATCTTTGTGGAATAGAACAGAAAATTATTTTCATATAGTCCAAATTAGCTTTAAATGCATTTCTAAATGCCACTCTCACAGCACTAGGTCAGACCTCTTGAAAATCATATGATTCTTTTAACAGTTTTCAAACTACATCACTTTTCATAGTTTTTCCAGCTCTGCTCTCTGTTTTTTCTTAGAAGTATGATGATATTGAGCCAGTCATTTAACCTTTCTATTCTCTTTGAATTTTTGTCCCTTTGGCTTTTGGAACCAGTTTTGTCAGATCCCTTTATTCTGCATCTGAGGCCCAGGGAGGTTAACTGATGTGCCCATGGTCATGCCTACAGCCAGCACCAGAATCTAGATCTTGCCTACAGCCCTGTTGATGTTTCCTCAGCAACAGTGCATTTTCAGAGACCAACTCCTGTTTCTGGAAAGATATGAAACCTAAAAGATACAAATGCACCTTTGAGAGTACCCAAAGTCTCCCACAAATGTAATTTTTCTTGGCTTCTTCCTTACCCACTAGGTGATTATAGGCCTGAGAATGCCTTTAGGCCTTCTCTTGGCCAGACCAACCCAGCACAATGAAGAGCTCAGAGGTGAGAAAGAGGTTCAGAGATCAAGGGTTCCCATCTGCAGATTTTAACTGACTTCTTTTCTTTCTGTTATCTAAGGACCTGTGACATAGCAACATTGTTACAGAGAAAATGTTGCAACTGGTAAAGTCCCTGGGCTGTACTGGACCTTGCAACCATTTTACTTCCCCTTTCCCAGCATTTCCCTGTGCTCAGTTTATCTTCCTATAACTGGGGGAAAGTTTAACTCCTTGCCTCCCAGGCATATGAGTATAGTCTGACACATTTACAGTTTCTCTTATTAGAGGAAAAGAAGGAAAATGACTTTTGTAAAACTCTAATTCTCTGCCAGATGATATGATTCACACTTTTTCTTATCTCTTTTTTAAAATTCAGACACATGGAGTTAGTATTGTTCTCTTTATTTTACAGATTAAAAAAAAAAAAGTGAGGTGTTGAGAAGCTCACAAGTCAGTGTGGTAAAAATGTAGGTTCAAGATTAAATACAAAATACCAATAAATAAATCATGTCCAATGTAGAAAGTGTTTGGGGAACATTTGAAAGGAAATGACTAACCTGCCACAGGAGCTAAGTAAAAGCACCTGAGAGAGAAGTTGGGCCTTGGAGGATCAGAGTGTCCAAGTCATATGTACAGTTTGAAGATAGATGAAAAACACAGCATGTGGCAAATACCAAATCATCATTATGGCTGAAGCCACAGAGGTATTCGGTGGTTAAATTAAGATAGAAAGGTGAGGGGCGCCTGGGTGGCGCAGTGGGTTAAGCGTCCGACTTCAGCTCAGGTCACGATCTCGCGGTCCGGGAGTTCGAGCCCCGCGTCAGGCTCTGGGCTGATGGCTCGGAGCCTGGAGCCTGTTTCCGATTCTGTGTCTCCCTCTCTCTCTGCCCCTCCCCCGTTCATGCTCTGTCTCTCTCTGTCCCAAAAATAAATAAACGTTGAAAAAAAAAATTAAAAAAAAAAAAAAGATAGAAAGGTGAACCATAGGCATGGATAAGGCTGCTCATCACAGGGCTGTTCATAATAATGAAGGTGAAACACCTAAGCATGTAACAAATAATAGGGAATAATTAAATATATCCATGGAATATGTAGTACTGGCCAGTTAGGCCAACAGCAAAAGTCAAGTTTTCAAAGAATATTTTTTTTAATATTTATTTATTTTTGAAAGAGAGAAAGAGACAGAGCACAAGTGGGGGAGGGGCAGAGAGAGAGACACACACACACAGAATCCGAAGCGGGCTCAAAAGCCTATGTCAGCACAAAGCCCAAAGTGGGGCTGAGACTCACGGATAGTGACATCATGACCTGAGCCGAAATCAGACACTCAACTGACTGAGCCACCCAGGTACCCTAAAGAATATTTAATAATATGAGAAAGTATTTTCAATATGTGATAAGTAAATTGGTTTTGTTTGTTTGTTTGTTTTTGGTTTTTTTGGTAAGAAGACACTAACATCCAGTCACACATGCTTTCACATTTTGGGGCCTTTTTTCAGAAGAGACACAAGGATAAGTAAGTTGAAGCCTTGGAAGTCATTAACAAGGCAATAGAAGGTTATCTTATTAGTAGCTGATGTGATTGTCCCTGGGGTATGAGAAAAAAAGACCGAGGAAATTTGAATGTGGACATTGTATTAGATGATGTTGCAGAGTTACTGTTAATTTTATTACATGTGTTGATGGCATTGTGTTTAAATGAGAGAATGTCTGTTTTATTTTTCCAGATAACATAATGAGGTATCCAAGTGTGAAATGTCATGATGCCCTGGGCTTTATTTTTAAATACTCCAGAAAAAATAAAAGTGTGGGGTAAAATGAAGTAAATATGGCAAAGTGTTGAGGATTATTGAAGATGAAGGATGGGTACATGGACTTTGTTACATTCTTCTACTTTTGGTGTATTTGGAAATGTTCGTAAGAAAAGATTTTAAAAGAAAGCACCAGGGACACACACAATATTAGATGGATAAACATTTTAAATAGTTCTTTATAAAAAGGAAAAAAAAGAGTGTAAGGTGGAGAAAGAAAGAAGGCACTAAGGTTTGAGTGTTAAGCAGAGACAGAGAAGCCAAAAAGTGAGCTGTATCCTAGGAACCAAGAGTGAAAATTATTTCAAGGAGCAGAAAGTTGCTGTGACCTCATTTTTAACAGTATTGCCACTGGTCAGAACAGTTTTAGAACTCCACTTTTGTAGTTTTCTATTTTGGAATATCCCTCAGCCATGGCAGATTCTGGTCCATTGAAAGTGAATTCTGACCATGGGGAAAAGTTATTGAAACCAAATCTAGTGAATCAAGTTTCAGTTGGGTCAGCTAATATTGTTTTTGGTCAAAGAACCAATTGTGACCCTAAAATAATGGGATTAGCTTTTTTGTATGTGGCCTTTGAAAGGGTTTTGAAGACATTTCCAGTGTGTGTCAACCATGACACTCTTTTAGAATAAATTTGATAAAGGAAAACCTTTGACAAATGACATTTGAATTTACAACTTAGAGCTTTTGTTGTATTCTTTTTTTTTTTTTTTTAATGTTCGTTTATTTATTTATTTTGAGTGAGAGAGAATCCCAAGCAGGCTCCATGCTCAGCACAGAGCCTGACTCAGGACTCAACCTCACGACCATGAAATCATGACCTGAGCTGAAATCAAGAGTCAGATGCTTAACCTACTGACCCACCCAAGTGCCCCTGTTTTGTTTTTAGTATTCCATCTACTTTAGTTACATATCAAATCTTTGGTGTGCTACAACTTCTGGTTGTTTTGTAGAATCCCAATATAAGCAAAGAAGTAGGAAACAACATGGTGTATGGCAGGAGAAAGAGTGCAGTCTCTGGGGCCAGCCATACTGAGTTACAACTCTTCCTGTATCACCATATGCTGCTCAGTTTGGGGCAAGTTACTTCATTTCTTTAGGACTCAGTGTCTTGCGGTGTTGTTGGGAAGATTCAGCATCATATGTGTGAAGTACTGTGCCCAGTGCCTGGCACATGACAGGAATGCATAACTCATCCTGGTGGAGATATAATGATACAATTTTGTCTCTTGGTTCATCAGACATGCCTTTCCTCTTGTGATGAGTGAGATAAGAAATAACTATTGGATTTTAGCATCATGAGGAGAGTATATTACTCAGTGCTTTACCTCGCTGAACAAGGGTATTCTTTTAATCAGTGTTAAACTGGTATTTTCAGAGAGTGAGTTATTTTGTGCCTTGCCAAGATGGAGAGTGGCAAGCTGAAGAAATTGGATTTGGCCAGGAACCGGTGCCTATTCTTCAGGAGAGAGAGAGAGAGGGAATTATGATCCTGGCGGTTTGGAGGGACTTAACATAAAGTGACTGGCTTCTTGGTCCCAACTAGCCATAACTGTCCCACACAAGATGATGAAGAGCACTGATTCAAAAAGGTATGCTTACCCAGGTTCTCGTTAGCATACCTCTTCTAACACAGCAGCACAAAGCTTTACTATCTTTCTGGCCAGGCACTGTGCTGAAGCACTTTACACTCATTATTCTGTTTTTTTGCATGCACTATCAGGCAGGTACTATTAATCTGTGCTTCATGGGAAAACCAGAATTGAAAGAGGTTAAGTCAGTCTGCTTCAAGCCACAGAACTGGTAAGTGGCACAGCAGGAATTCCAGTTGGCTTCAGAGCCCCCCTAGTCTTTGTAAGCCTATGGTCTATTGCCTGAATTCATTCTTATTTGGAATAATGATCTGTTTAAAGATGGGAGACACATCTTCTCAGCATTCATGTACAGTTTTGACTGTGTCAGCAAAATCGAAAAGCCTAGTGCTCTTTCACCAAAGACCTGAATCATGACATGATGATAGGACAGAAGAACATAGAAAGCACCAGGGAGAAAGAAAACTGTCTGGGCTAAGTCTCATATGAGGGCACAGTGTGAATTAAGGTCCTGCTCCTTCACTGCTCTCCATTATTCCACTTATTCTAGGTGGTAGGAAAGAAGTTGTTATAAGGCAGGAGGCCTGCTTAAGTCAAAAAGCACCAAGGAGCATCAGAATGCATCAAGGGTAGTGTGTCTTTGGCTGCACCCTGTAAGTTTGGGTCACACTGCCTTCAGGATTCTTCAAACTGACATCAGGGTTCTTCTCATGTTCTCTGCTTTCAAGGGTCATCCAAGCCCTCTCTGAAGCCCCTAGTCCCATTCATCTGTATGGAGGAGTACTTTTTGGTGTTCTTTAATTATTGGAGAACCCCTTTTCCAGCTCAGTTGAATAGATCTGGACTTCAGATGCTCCAAAGTCCATGGGTCTTAGATATATTGAGCTTGGGGATTTTACCCACCACGTGTGGTTCCATATAGCCCTTTGTTAGAAATAAAGTGCCCAAGACAGCCAAGAGTACATGTTGACCAAGAAGGTTGGCTGCTGCTAAGTACTGTAAGTAAGTAAATGAATGTCAGAAGCTTACAACTAAGGGAGAGAAACAAAGCTTCATTACCCTCCCTTGAACATGTTGCTTTGGATGTTTTGGTAATGATTGTGGAGCATTTACACACAGACTAAACTAAGTTCTTTGTGTTCTTTGCAAGGGGGAGAGCTTGCCAACTCAATTTCAGTATGCAAAGCTCAGACAATTATTCTTTTGGCATTTAGGGGCTGCCCGTTTTCGTTGGGGTTGGGGGTGGGCAGCCTGCTGACACAGGAAGACTTTATAAAGAAGGAGAAGGCAACTTTATCCCATACTTTTTAGAAAAGAACCCCTCCTCCCCCATCAGGGTTCTCATGTCCCTACCTCCTATGCTAAACCTCTGTAACAGAGCCAACAGAAGAAACCCCTAGGCTCAGAAGTGCCATATTCACTTCAGTGCCCACAGCTTGTGACTCATTCACAACTATTTTCATTTCTTCTGCTTAGCACTTCACCATGAAATTGTGTATTTCTTTTGTGAGTGTGTGTGTGTGCAGATGGTTGATGGTTTTATTTCAAGTGATAACCTTGGAAAGATAAAGTTCTTGAAATTATGGCCTTGGTCCATTATAAAATATATGGTTTGCAGTAATGGTTCTCAGCCTGTCAACCTGGAACCCCTGGAGCTTTCAAAATTGTCAAAGAGGTCTTCCAGTCTGTATTCCAAAAGCATTGTAAGCAACTGAGGTTGTTGTTGTTGTTTTTTTTTTTTTTGGGGGGGGGGTTGGGGTTGTTTTTTTTGTTTTGTTTTGTTTTGTTTTGAGAGAGAGAGCACAAACAGGGGAGGAGTAGAGAGAGAGGAAGAGAGAGGATCCCAAGCAGGTTCCATGCTGTCAGCACGGAGCCCAATGTGGGGCTCAAACTCACGAACCATGGGATCATGACATGAGTCAAAATGAAGAGTCGGACATTTAACTAACCGAGCCACCCAGGTGCCCCTAAACAACTGAATATTAATGTGTTCCCAGAATAGCTATAGATAATATTGTGCGATAGCATACAAGCCATTTAAATATTTTATGAATTTGTTGTAGGCTTTCATAGTTATAGCTTTTTTTCAGTCTGAATAGGAAAGGCTACAAGTACTGCCAATGGGAAATTAGGAAGATTTTTGTTATGGAAAAGGAATTCTCATCCTGGAAAGGATGGATAAAGATTGTTTTGTTATAGCAGCTAAATGGGAGGCTAACCTGTTTTCTTGTTATTGAACTTTTAAGTGCTCTGATTTTCCTGATCCAAATGGTTTTGGGTCTGGATCAGAACTCCCTGTTAGTTGCAGTAGCAGCTGAGGAGTAGCTGAAGGCATTTGGCCTTATAGACTGTTGATCTTAAAAATTAAGGGTGTTTTTGTTTGTTTGTTTGTTGTTGTTTTTTAATTAGTGCCATAAGAGCCTTCATGTAGCCAGCCTATTCTCTTTGGTACAGGTTACCATACAACATGATTACTTTCAGGTGAGAAACTGTTGCAGTTTAACTTAGTTGGGGCCTCATGATGAGGCCTGCACCCAGAATATTCTCTTTTTTAACCTTCAGTAGAGACTGCTGCTCTAGCACATTGGCTATAGTTTTTTTGTTTTAAATTGGGATTTTCTACCTTTTTTAATGTTTATTTAATTTTGAGGGAGAGAGAGAGAGAGACAGAGTACAAGCAGGGGAAGGGTAGAGAGAGGGAGACACAGAATCCAAAGCAGGCTCCAGGCTCTGAGTTGTCAGCACAGAGCCCCATGCGGGGCTTGAACTCACAGACCGCAAGATCATGACCTGAGCCGAAGTCAGCCGCTTAACCAACTGAACCACTCTGGTGCCCCATTGGCTATAGTTTTTCAATAGAAGTTTGCTGGCTGTATAATGTAAAGCACTAAATTGCCAAGTGTGGGCACTTTTTCCATCAGGGGAATACAGGTGATTCATTGCACAGGTGCTCACACTTGCCTGCCTTCTGCTATGAGTGCATTATTACTGTTGTTTGAAAAAAATTTTTTCTTACATAAAAAGTAATATGTGTGAAGCACTGAAAGTGGCCAAGTAATCATAAAGAATAAAATTTTAAAAATGTATCCTTGGGGCACCTGGATAGCTCAGTTGGTTGAGCATCCAACTCTTGATTTGGATTCAGGTCATGATCCCAAGGTTCTGGGATTGAGCCCTGTGTAGGGTTCTGTGCTAAGCATGGAGCCTGCTTAAGATTCTCTGTCTCCCTCTGTCTCTCTCCCCCATGTGCACATGTGCTCACTCTCTGTTTCTAAAATAAATATTTTTTTAAATGTATCTTTAATCCAGCCATGCTGACGTTTCTACTTTTCATCTTTTTCTATAGTTTCTTGTAGGCTTTCTTCTTTTCTGTGTCCTTTATAATGTGCATGTTGTTTTTGGAACATTATCCATCATCATTATTCTTCCATGCCACAATTTTTAATAGCTGCATAGTACTTCATTGTATGATGGTGCAATTATTAATCATTGTCCTATTACTGAATATTTAATCATCATCTTCAAGATTCTTCCCTCTCTTCTCCCCCACTTTTACTTTAGAGGCCTGTCCCCTATCAATCTAGAAGGGATCCAGAGCTAACAAGGAACCTTAACCACTTATCTAGACTTTAACTGGCTAGAATCCATGAAAACTGTCCTTGGTTCAGAACAATATCTATTTGTTGTTTTAAAGTCATGATTTTAGCCTCAGCAGGATTTAATCACAACTCGTAATTGCTATTCTATCTCCTCTCTAAATTCTTTCACTCCTACCAAATTAAAAATATGAAATTGGTTTGAACACTTTTTAAAAAGTAAAAATTTTCACAATATATGTAAATCAAACCATCATGCTGTATGCCTTAAACTTATACAGTCATATATTTCAGTTATTCCCCAATAAAACTGGGGGAAAAAGAAGGTAAAAAATATAAATATACAAATCATAAGAGACTGTTAGAGTAGACCACTGTACCTCCTCTTGAAGCCCTGAAAGTTGAGAATTTGGAAATGAAATTGGAATTGGAAAATGTACCCAAGTAATTCATCTTTAACGGAAGAAGGACATTTATTTTCACAAATGTTTTTCTCTTCATGCAAGAGACTGCTATTACATTTACAGATTACTTCATTGTGTAGACTTTAATTCAAAAAATGAGAATCGGACTTGGAGAGTATGTTTCAGACAATAGTAAAAGCAAAACTGTATAGACATTGGTGGTGTTAAGATAAATATTTTTTCCTTTTAAGGTAACAGCTTTCTGTTTCCAATCTCTAGAGTGACTGTGTCATCATTTTAATATTCCTTTGTTACCAAAAGATAGTACTTTGTGGGTAAAACATAGTTACCAAGCAATGTACCAAAAGCTAAATTGTTACATGAGCTTAGGATGTGCAGAGAAGGACCAAATTGGCTCAGAAAACGGTCTCAGAATCATAAAACATCATCAGAGTTGGAAGAGCCTGGAGATGGGTTTGCCTAGCTTCTTCCCAGCAGGCACTGGGGCAGGAGCACCTTCTTTGTACAATCTCTCTGACAAACACACATCTGCTCTATGAACACTCATTTTTCATAACTGTATGGTCTTAAAATTTTGGCTAGTTCTTTTAAGATGTGTCCCAAATTCTTTTGCCATTTTATCTCCCAGGATGCTGTCATTAATTGAATGCCATCTGATAATATAAATTATGGTGAGTAAATTTCAAAGACTTGGGAAGAAGATTTCCTAAATATGAAAGCAAGGAAAAATTATCTCCCCAAACTGAACAAATGATCAGAGTGATTTATCATTAAGGGTACAACTAAACAGAGTTTTCCCATTTTAAGCTCCTGGTTCTAGAAGTACTGAGGCTGGGCCTACGAAGAAACCTTAGACTGTATCCCCAAACTCTATTTTGATGTATTAGTACTATTTCTGTTTTTCATAATTGGTAACTAGCTTCTTGCTTATTTAAATGTGCTTTAGGTTTTTGGCCTTCAATTTTTCCCAAATGCTTAGTTATATAGCATGGTTTGATTCTTCATTTAGGGAAGCCAGGAATCCACGACTTGTCTGTATTTTTACCTATAATACTACTTTAAATAGGCCACCTCACCCTCAGTGCCTTTTATCAGTTGAAAGAAGGAAAAATAAACAATCCAATAGCAACCTTGGGCTCCTTCTGGGAGTACTCACATGGCTACATTTTTAAAGTACTTAATGTTTTACTAAAAAGGTACGAAGGAGTATATGGTGCTGAAGTTAGTATTTCCTAATCAGAAAGGCATAATGATATACTCAAAATTTGATTAGAGTTATACAATACATTTGCAGTGGTTCTTTAAGCCATTCTGTAGCTAAAGTATAATTTTTACTTTTTTTTAATTGCATCTGTAGAAATAATTACTTCCTTTGGTATTGGCAATCTCGCCCTCCACAAACAAATCACAGTGATTACTAATGACACACTTAGCAGTGGGTATGCACCATATGCCCACTTGCTGAGAAGAAGGGCAGGTGTCAGGCTGACTTTGGTTGTTGCTGTTTTTTAATTTATAAATGTTCTTAAATATGTCATTAAATATTATCCGGAATAGCTTTTTTATTCCATAATCAAAGGTATGATTCTGCCTTTGACTTATGTATTTTGTTAGGAAGATTGGGGTTAAGGTCATTTTAAGGTGTTAGTCATTGGGCCATTAGGTTAGAGAACAAAAGTTGGTGAAGTTTACAAAGCACTATAAACCAACAAGGAGGCGCCTACTATAATTGCAGATGAGACTTTCTCCACCTTTACTTCCTTATCTAAATCTTCTATTGCTGGTTTTCCTTGTTTCCCTGTTTCATAATATACATCCGAAATAGACTGTCTTACTGGAAAGGAAGAAAACAGGATCAGAATTCCTGCTAGATTTTAGGAACTTGAACATCATCTTATGAGTTCTCCTGACAACTCTTTGGTAGACATCTGATTATTCTCATTTTTACAAATGGGAAAACTAGAACTCAGAAAACTTAAGTAACTTGCCCAAGGTCACACAGTTAAGAAGTGGTTAGCCATGCTTTATGTGTCTTGTTCTTGGGACTTTCTCACTTCTCTTTATTACCTCCTGTTTTCAGTAGTCTCCCCCAGTTCCTTCCCTTGCCTTTCAGCTACAAAATGCTATTCATCAAATAGTATAATTACAGTTTACAATTTTACCGTTCCCAGCAGGAGACAGCCCACAGCTGTGTGAATCTTCCTCCTTAACAGGATTCCTGATATCCACCTCCCCTGACAGAAAGAGGGATAGAAGCAGCCCAGATAATTCTCTTTATACATGTTTAATACAATCACAAAAAGCTGCGTAGTAAATCCTTTTGTTTTTTGCTTTTTAGCTTATTTTATTATTTTTCCCAGTTTTGAGATATAATAGACTTACTATATTTGTTTAAGATGTATAAGTAAATTCTTTATTATCTTGTTTTCCTTTTTTTTTTTCCCCTCATTGAATAGAATGATGAAGACTTAGGTGAATATTCAGAACAAAGCTGTGTTTTGGCTCAGAATTTTAAAAGGAAAGAATGAAAAGAGCTGATCATGAAGATAATAGTGGCCTGAGGGGGAAAGACTGTCAGCCAGGGATTATTACTAAGTGTAACTCTGCCCATAGAAAACTAAAAACTTATTAATAGGACTTTCAAGGTCCTACTCGATCTGGCTCAGAATTTCACCTCATACCTCTCCCTTCTTCACTCTTTCTGCTCCAAATGTGCTGGCTTGCATTTAGTAGCTTATACCTGCCTTTCTCCCTATCACCCCCACCCCCACCCACGCCTCCAACCATCCCTGGGCCTTTGTCCATGTTGTGCTTGGTGCTTAGACCTCTTCCCTCTGTTCTTTACTTGGCTAACTCCTCCCACTCAGCCCTCAACCCTCAGCTCTAGAGACACACACTTGAGAAATCTTCCCTGACCTTTTTGACTAGGTCATAACCCCATTTTACACTCTGGTGACCCCATGACCTCTTTTTTACACCACGTACAGCAACAATTTTACATGTATCTGTATTATCTAAAAAATTTCAGCTTCCCCCACTGGACTGTTAATTCCATGAGTGCAATACATACTCTGTTTGCTCACAATTAGGTTACTGGTACTTTGTACATAGTGCGTAATCGGTCTGTTGAATGAATAAAGAAATCAATCACTCATTGAGTTTGTCTCATCATCAAATGGCCAGATTTTGTTTTAGTCCAGTATCCCTGACAAAATTCACGTGGCCTTAACCCAGCAGAACTCATGTGTTTGCAAAGCTGTTGGATATTAGACATTCAATGGATATAATGGATGTAATGTTGGATATAATGTTTATATCCAGTATTTGTAGATACTCATTGACTGATTGATCCAGCAGGTGCCCTTAGATCAGGAGCCAGCAAACTTTTTCTGGAAAGAGCCAGATAGTACATTTTTTTAGGCTTTGTGGGCCATTTAGTTTCTGTCACGACTACTTACTCTGTCTTGCCAGAAAGCATCCATAGAACAATGCACAAATGAATGGCATGACTGTGTTCCAGTAAGACTTTATTTACCAAAATAACCATATTTTGCTGACCCTTGCCTTAGATGTTGCTATGAAACATTCATGAGGGATGCTATGGAATAAATTGATCTGAAAAAGAGATTCCCCACACCTCTGGATGTTTACAAAGTCAGTATTTATTCCAGAGGGGTATGTATAATTGTGCATAAGACCTAGTGTCCACTCTAAAGCTGTTGAATAAAAATTAAATAGAAGAGATAGATGTGGCACAGGCACCACTAAGGGCTATGAGAGCTGTGATGTTACATAGACCTCAGTCTCCTGTAGATGTGATTTCTTCATTCATTTAATAAGGGGAATAAGGAGCAACTCCTCTTTGACATCTGATGTCTCTGATGTCAAAATTTGTGTCCTAAATCAAACTAGGGCAGTTTCAGTGGAATTATTTTTAGCTTTAGCTAGGTGTCTAAATTATTTTTATAATTAGCAAATTATGGTATTACACTGAGGAATTCAGATATTTTCCTCAACTGTTCTTCAGCATTTTGTCTGTTCAAATCCAGGAAAAAAGGTCTTCTCTTGCTGATTGTACCCCAACCCAGAAATTTCCAACTCTTAGAACCTGTTTAAAGAATTCAGGATCTGAAAAAACAATTCAGAATCTGTGTGGATGCTGGCTAGCTTGGTCATTCTGGAACAGAAGCCACTTGGAATGGATCATTTATATTCTCAGTTTATTAGAGTTACAGTGCTAGAAAAGTCTGTGGTATGGTTCTTCTAGAAATAGATACATAGCTTTTAAACACATAGAACTATACAGGAAGTGCCCATTTCCTCTTCCCGCCCCAGGGTTCCTTATAAGGTCTATGTTTACTGGTTTGTTTTCTGTTTACTAATTTTGAGTGAAGAAGAAAGAAACACTTAGGTTTTTTATTAAATTGTGCATTAATATTCCTAAGAGGAAACATAAGAAACTTTCTCATGTATTGAATTAGAAAAAGTTGAGGTGGTTGAGAATGTTAATCTTTACATTTTGAATTGTTTTTCTGCTGGGAAGTGACAAAGAAAATACTATAAAAGTATACCCCAAAATGGGCAATAGAATTGTAAGTAGATTTGGGAATAATCCAGAATAACATTGTATTAATTCAATGTTGTTATTGAATTGGGTGGTCTGTGAAGGCAGATTTTCCAGCAACGGCTGTGTTTCTTGTGCCAGAACTTTTTTTTTTTAACCATTTTGATGGATATTTTAAAGTAATTCATACTTCCTATTTAAAGTTCAATGTTGTGTATATGGACACATTTGAGATACTAAATAATATCTTTTTGTACTTTGTTTTCTACCTCTATGTCAAATTATAACTAATCATTTATTTGCTCCTCTTACCTGCTTCTACCTCCTACCCTATTTCTAGTTTTTGCGTCTACATGTATCAGGCACAACGAGGTTCTAAGGTGTGAAGTAGTGTTGTTAGTGTGGAGGTTTTGAGAGAGCCATTTGAGGTATAAGTGCTTTTACCGGTTGTCTGAATTGAAATTGTATAAAAATTGTGTCCCAGAAAGGTTGACCTGTCTCTATTTCATGACACCATGGACCATCTTACCTTTGAGTGAGGTCCTAAATCTCCACATTGAAAAGAATAAATCCAACCTGCCTCTTCGAAGAGGACTTTATTAGTATCTTTGTAAGGGCTCTCCCCCTTGTCCTGCTCATGGGAGGGTACTATAAATATCTTTGAAACACTTCTTACTCATCACTTCTACAGGAGGGTACTTTTCACAGATATGAAACTACAGTGATAGCCTTCCTAGGAATTCAGTTAATAATGATCAAGAATTGCCTCAAGCAGCCATCTACATGAGCACTTGGCTAACTTGTTCAGTTATTCCCTTTTATGAGGACTTGTCTTTTTGATGCCCAAATCATCTGCCCATGCTGGAATCAGAAAGCAATAAGGCACACCTCCCACACTGACCTGCTCTCTAGTTAACCATTACCTCCTTTCTCACACAGTCTTCCCCTGAAGTCTTCTTAGAACTCACATTCCATTTTTTGTTGTACTCTTAAGAGAATTATCATGTGACCCTCAGAGGAATAGGAGCTGGCATCTTGGTTTGTAGCAGCCTTAAGCTAAGTAAGCTCTTTATGAGGAGTCGTCTCACTCTGGGAGTATAGGTATTGGTCTTCATATTTTATAGGTGAAGAAATTGAGGCTCAGAGAGGTGATGTACATGCCCAACATCACATAACTGACAAGTATTAGAGCCAGGCTTTTTGCCCACATCATCTGATTCCACAGCCCAGATTCTTTCTAGTACCTTATGGCACCCTCAAGAACAAAAAACAGATTTCATGGCAGATGTGCTTTGAGCCAGTATCTCATGTAATCTTTTCATCTACCCTGTGAGGTAGACATTGTAGTTGTTCTCAGTTTACACACAGACATGTGAAATTAAGTAACCTATTGATGGTGGCCATACATCAGTAAATGGCAGAATCAGAACAGGAACTCACAGGCTACTTGGCCATCAACTTTTCTAAGCCTCAGTTTCCTCAGTGTAGAATGAGAATAATAATGGCACCAATCTGTTAGGATTATTGCAAGGACAAAATGAAATAATCCTTATAAAGTGCTTAGCACAGTGCCTGGCACATCATAAGCCCTCAATAAATGTTAGCTGTGGTTAGTACAGCATAGCTAAGGCAAAATCACTTTGAATACAAAAAATCCCGCAATTCCACTATTTTATTTGACTCTTACAAAGATTGTGATATATCAATAGTAAATGAAAGGGTGTCTTCTCTCACTTAAAACAAAAAGTTAGATCAAGTGCTGGGTAATTTGTCCTTCATCACTAAACTATTACATAAGTAGCTTCAAGGCCCCTTCCAATTCTGTGACTGTACCATTCTAGTGATGGAGAGCTATTTTTTCTATCAAATCTTAACTCAGAACTCAAATCCTCTCTACAGTAATGAAGTGGTATGCTCATACCGAGGACAAAACAGAGCCCATTAGCAAAGCTGAGTGCAGACTTTTGATTTTTCAGAGGGTAAATGACAAGGAGTATAAACAGTGAAGCCTTTGGAGTATTTATTTCTCATGGAAAGATAAGACACCTACAGCATTCTTATGATGGAAGACAAAGCCCAGATAATTGATTTTATTCGCAAAGGCATCTAAGAAAATATTTGTTTTGTGCTTGGTGCCGGGGATAATAGAATACAAGTCGTTATTAAACTGGAATTAGTGGCCCAATTTAAGTCAGGAAACCAGTTTGCCAGAATAGTTCCCAGAAATACTTGAAGACTCTAACGAGGTGTATGCCACAGTCAGAAGGTGTGTTGCTTGTGAAAGTATGTGAAAGGTTTTTTTTTTTTTTTTAAACAGTGGCTGAAAGTCTGCACATTTTTCTTAATGTTTATTTTAGAGAGAGAGCGTGTGTGCGCACAAGCAGGGGAGGGGCAGAGAAAGCAGGACAGAGGATCTGAAGTGGGCTCCACACTGACCATAGAGAGCCCAGTCAGGGCTCAAACTCACCAACGGAAGATCATGACCTGAGCTGAAGTCGGATGCTTAACCTGCTGAGCCACCCCGGCACCCCTTGAAATTTTTTTGTTTCTGTTATGTTCCCCTGGAGCTCTGTTAGTTGTGTCTGCCTAACTGGTGATCATAAAAATTACATCTTCAAGCACTGATGATCAAGATCCTCATTAGTGTAGCCTAGAAGGTAATGAACGACATGGAGTTCCCAATTGCCCCGTTCTTCATTCTCAGTTTACAGATAGGACTGTTAATACCTTAAGCAACGCCCTTGCCAGGAAACTGCACCCCTTCTCACCCCTGAACTAAATGCATCTTCTCTCTTTTCTTGTGTATCCTATTGTAGACGTTTAACATAGAGCTTGCTGCATTGCCTTATGTTTTGTTTACTTGCCTGACTTCCTGACTAGACTCTGGAATCCTTTACTAGGGCTGCACAGTGCCTAGAATTTCAGAGTTGCTTAGTAAATGTTTATTGACCAAATGATTGACCAATGTAAAGAACATATCTTTAAGCTTCCAGTTTCGAATGGGCCCTGACTATCAATAATAGTTTCATTTATCCCTCCTTGCCTCTGCCTCCTAAACCATCATTCTAAACCTTTTGCGCTGTTCCCATTCCCACAGGCCTCTTGCCCTTCACAAATTAGCATCCTTTGTTCCGCCCCTCCCTAAACCACCTCCTTCAAAACCTCTCCCCTCTTTAAACATTTTCCTCTCTTCCTGTCTTATAAGGATCTGTGCTCATCTGAACATAGGCATCTTCTGCAGAATCTTGCCATATCAGATACCTCCTTCCCCTTGTGTGTCTTTAGTTTCTTTTTCATACCAATTCTTTTTCTGTAACTTCGTAACATGTCCAAACATCCCATTTTCTAATAAAATCTTTGCTTTCATGACTTTCCCCACTAATTGCCAGTTTCTCTCCCTAGTTCACATTGCCTGAACTCATACTGTTAGTCTTTTTTTTTTTAAGTTTATTTATTTTGAGAGAGATAGTGCGAGTGGGGGAGGGGCAGAGAGAGAGAGGAGACAGAATCCTAGGCAGGCTCCTTGCTGCTAGCACAGAGCCCGACGTGAGGCTCATACCCATGACACCGTGAGATCATAATCTGAGTCGAAACCAAGAATCGAACGCTTAACCAACTGGGCCCCCCAGGGATCCCATACTGTTAGTCTTTCAACTTCCTGTCCCCTATTTGTACTTCAGCGTCTGCCCTCGCCATTGGTTTCCTAATTTCCAATTTTAGGAACTTCTTGGTTTTCATGTTCCTGGCCATGGATTTAAGAATTCCATACTTTTCCCAGCTATCCAGGCTAGAAATCTTGGTGCCATTTTCCAGTCCCCACTCCCTTCCTAACATACTGCCCTACGTAAGAATAAAAATACTTGTGTTTATATTTGTAAGTTTATTTTTACATGGTATACAAACGATGCTGTATAAAGCAGCAGAGTGATTTGAAAACATTCATCAGGGCATCTGATTTGGCAGTTTGATGTTGGTACAAGCAAAAGGCCAAGCCAGTGAGAAAATACGGAAAATAGTAAAAGTAGTGAATGAACCACATGTGTTGTATGCAGCAGCCTATTCTTAAAAGGTCTGATTTCCGCACATTCTAAGCACTAATAAAAGTATCTAGTTGAAGAAAGACCAACCAAATCAAGACTTGGAGCCAGAATGTTCTGGTTTTTCACAAATGGTTATGACAGTTTTTTTTGAAATGCTAACACAAAATTTACTATTTATGTATGTATACAGGATTCTAATTATGTTTCTGTGTGGTAATATCAGAAGTCTTTAAAGGAACAAAGCAGTGTTTTTAATCACTTCTTCAGTACTGTATATAATTGGGATTTTCCCCCTTCTGGGACCTTCTGTGAACATCTGCAGAGTGGTTCCACCCTAAGTCTGGAAGTTAAGCTGCTATAGTCAGTCTTCCTTTATAAAACTGAGCCATCTGCCCCCTTGATCTGGTTTGCCCCTACTCTGTGAATTTGGCTTTTTTTTTTTTAAATAGAATAAAGAATGTTTAATTTGAATTTAAGGAATAGTAAGAGAAGGGGAAAGTAATCAGCTACCCAAAGTCCATTTTACTTACCCCTACTTGAGCAGAGCCATGAAGATTAGAACTAGGGCTTGTCAGTGACCATGAAGAAGTGGTATGTTACGGAGGTCCATCAGGAAAAGTGCTGACATAGGACTTGATCCTACCTTTCACAGAACTTACAGAGAAAGGACATGTTTGGGAACCAAGAAGAATTGTGCCATGCTGTACGTACCACACAGTAGGAGGAGTCCCAGGAGATAAGTGGCGAACAATGAGTAAGCTTATCATTTCAGAAAATACTTGAAGTGAAGGTTGATTCAAATCTCAGTGTTCATGCAGGGCAGAAAGAGAGCTGGGGGCAGAGTGGGTATAGTGAGGAATAGAGGCATGAACCAGCAAAGCCTGTTTGGAGACCTGCAGAACAGAATGTGGGTCTAGAGCTTGAGGTTGTAGTGAGGATTGTGATGTTATAAAGGAGGCAGAGAAGGGATGGGGAAGACATCAGTATGAACTAGAGAGAGAGCTATACTGGGATTCATCTAGCTTCCTAAGAGGTTTTTACTTTATGCTTAAGGTAGTGGGAAGCCATCAGATGTTTCTAAACAAGTCTTTTTTTAGCTGAAAGGTGGGGATAATGAGCTTGGATTACTGAGTTTTTATGATGAGTCATACTGTTTTAAAAAATATTATCATATGGGGCATCTGGGTGGCTTAGTCAGTTGAGTGTCCCAACTATTGATCTCAGCTCACGTCTTGATCTCAGGGTCATGAGTTCAAGCCCCACGTTCATCTCCATGCTGGGCATGAAGCCTACTTTAAATACACACACACACACACACACACACACACACACACACACACACACAATTGTATAAATATTCAAGCAGTTTGCATTTGCCTCAAACTTTAAATATTCTAAGTTCTGTATAAATATAAAAAGAATGAAGAAGAATTAGTTTATTTCGTTCTTATCTGGTTCTAATTCATTCTATGGGTTGCATCAGTTCTCTGGATTTACTGAATCTTGGTTTTCCAGGTATAATTTTTTTTTTTTTTTTTTTTTTTTTTTTTGGCGGACTGACAAGTTGAATTTAGTAATCCATAGACCAAAATGCTACATCCCATAAAGAGGTCTTGGAAAAATTAGAAACAAAATTAGTTGTAATAAAGACACTTTATTTTTAATAGACTCCAAAGATAGAGCAATAGAGGGTCTCCAATGAATTATCAAAGCAGCTTCCAGAGGATATGGGATAATTGTGTAGAGAACAATTAATGGAAAGGATTGTACTAATGTAATTTTTTTTAGAATTACCCAGCAATGTGATTATGAGCATGGGACCCTGGCTGAGACCCCAAGCTCATTTACTATGGTAGGAATAAGGTAAGAGGTGCAAAGGAACGGCATGGAGGGTACAACAAGTCTGTGCCTCTTGGAGAAAGAATGTTGGGATTATCCCTAGTTCTTTCATCTTTCATTTTTTCCTGCCTCCCTCCTTCTTTTATACACTAATTTCTTACAGTGTGCACAGCGTCATGCCTCTCGTTATTACTGATGGGCTGCCCCACAGCCTGGGCTAAATTCAACTTCGGAAAAATAGTGATAACTCAGCCTGCTAGGTACCAAGGCAAGCAGTTCTTTTCTCTCCAAACAAAATCATTGAGATTTTCTGTGTGTTTTTCTAGCTAGATAGTCACTTTTGCACACCTCGTTTTAGTTATTCCTCTCAGTAATGCTATGGAGGAAGGTTTTAGGATCCCCATTTTATAGATTGAGGAAACTAAGGCTCGGAGAAGTTAAGTGCCAGGACCTAGATGATGATGATGATGATGATGATGGTAATAATAATAATAATGATAATGATAATAATGTCAATCCAAAGACTATAACTCCCAGCCCAGCCCTCTTTCCACAGCTGCTCCTCAGTAATGCAGCCCAGGTATTTGAGATATTTGGACACCTGTGGATGTGGCATTTCTGGTAAGGAATATAAAAGCCCTGTGGCTACCCCAAGTTACAGTGTGCAATGAGACTGCCTCCCACTCCTCCCATCTCCTGCAGATCTTTCCCAGATCATTCTTGGGCCCTTTCCTCTATCCCTCTCTATTTCAATCATTTTGCCTGCTTCCTAATCACTAGCGTGCCCTCAGAGGTGGAGGAGTTAAGGAACTGGAAGGGGGGAGGGGAGGATCACTTTCACATTTAGGGCTATTGTTCATGCTTCCTTTTGGATGATGTAGTCGTTTCTGTTTCTTATTTTATGTTTGCTTACTGTCTGAATCCATGTCAATTTATGTGCCCTTGGCTCTGAACCACGTTTATATATTTTTGTGTTGTTAATATTTTTAATTGGTGTTTTTAAAGTAGATGTACTCTGCGTGTTTGGCAGACCAACAAAGTGGAATGTAAAAAGAGTTGGTTTTTTTAAGTAACCATATAAGGTGAAAAGTCCCTTTTTGTGTGGGTGCATGTGTGTGTCTGCAGATTGCAGGTTTTATCAGGCACGATATTCGTTAATATTTATTGTAACAGTTTACAGTGTGGCCCCTTGAGTCCCTCTGGATTATGCACAGCCCGAATGAGGTAACCTTGGAAAATGCAATAAATCTGAAGTTGAAACTACTTTAATGGGAAGTTGCTTGAAAGTTGTAAAGTTAAATTGCCTCCTTCAGGATGAGGGAGGTAGTGTGGAGAATGCCCCAGGGGACCTGGATTTGCTTCTTGCTGGTCTTGTCCCCTATGTTGGAATGCTGGGTTTGGGGTTGGATTACTTTGTTTTTTTTAAAAAACCTCTTACTGTTCTTTTGCCCCAGTACCCCATGATGTGGTAGGCCCATGGCAGCATTAATATGTGACCTTTGGTCTTCTCTCTTATGCATATGGGGCAACTCTTACCCTACATATGCATACTCAGGTGCCCAGAAGTAGAATTTTATTAGTCATAGAATCTTAACTTTGCAAGGAGACTGGGTTATCACCCAGTTCTTTTTTGCCAGGCCCTGTGTGAACCCCTCCGATTATATGCAGCTGAATACTGGCCAGCATATCTTTTGCTCTACATTTTAGAATGTTCTTCATCACATTGTATTGAAATGTAGTTCCCCAGAGCCTACACCACTGGTCCTGGTGCCTGTTTTTAAAGCTACATAGAATAAATATTCTTCTTCCATGATATTTGAAGATGTTTGAAGACAATGACAGTGATCTTGCCATGTCCCTTATTTAGGTATTAAACATCTTTAGATCTATCAGACTATTTTCTTATGTCCTAATTCATTTGTCTATTTGTAGGGTACAAACTTTGTGTATATGAGACACAGCTAGAGACTAGGGAAGCATTGAGAACAAAGTTGGCCGTGATCCCTGCATTTGGGGAATTTCTGGTGTAATTAATAACAGAATGATAAGGGCTATAGAGAGGCACCGAATCAGCCTTGGTGATTGGGGATTGAGGGTGTCAAGGGAAGGTTTCTGGAGGACACACCATATAATCAAAGTCCAGAAGAGTACTGTGAGCCACCCCAGGGAGCAGGATAAATGAAGGAAGGAGGGTATTCTAGGTAGAAGGACAAGCCTGTTGGAAAGGCTGAAGGTGAGAGAGTACATGGGGAGTTCAGGGAAGTGAGAGTGGTTCTGCCTGGGTGAGATACTGTATGGGGATCTTTATCCCTACTCACCAGCAGAAGTACTGGAGCAGAAAGCAGGACTGACAGGTGGTGGGGTGGGGAGATGAGGTCAGACATTACAAGAAAGTAGAGAATGATAGATAGTCCTGATTAGGAACGGTATTTATTGTTCTCTTGATTACACAATAACTATGGGAAACATAGCAAGTTCTGTATGAGATCATACAGGTTTGGAAATACTTTGCATATTATGTTTTGTTGTTAGGGAAAGAATGTATTCAGTCCTTAATTAGGGTTAGACAGACATGGTTCATTCAGTGACAAGGCCATCTCCCCAACAATGTATTTGGAGAAACAAGAGGAAGAAAGTGATAATACAGTTTTAACATTTTTATAACTGTGAGAATATTTGGGTTACTTCCATACATGGAACAACAGCAGTGATAATAATAATAGTAAACACTTCTACAGCACACTGGAACTGGCCCTGCTATACTAACAAATTTAACGCCCACATGAAGCAGATACCTGTATTGTCCCCAGATAGAGAGCTTAAATAACTTACCATAAGTCAGAAAGCTAAGTGGCAGAGCTTGTATTTGATTCTAGGCCCTAAGAATATGTAAGGAAAGATTTAGGTTATAGATAAAAGAAATTTACTGAGCCTGCAAAATTAGAGATCTTTACAAATGGCTCCTGCCTACTGTTGATGGTCACAACCACATACTCACTGGTGTGGTCATGATCAGTGAAAAAGCAGATATTCACCAATCCATGTTTCATGCCTTACCCACAGGCATCACTGTTCAGAAGAGATCCCACTCCTGATGGCTTTCAGGAGTTGGTCTGGGTTTTACTAGCAGTTGTGGCTGCCTGCAGCTTCAGTTGATCTCCCTGCCTCCTGCCACTGTCATGGAGAGTTTAGTCTGCCTAAAGAGGATAGGAAAACTAGGGTAACAAGGCAAGGTTTGAAATATCCTTACTTCTAGGGAAACAGAATTGCCTAGCAGTGTTACCAAGCCAGGCCAGTTATTGCTGGCAGCCATGTATGTACGGTTGCCCCAGCTTTCAAGCACGTGTGATTTTTCTCTAGGGTTGATTGATTACGTTGTAAGGGTGTACAGGCAAGTGCTTCCTGGGGACAGAAGGGATAAAGATAGCTAAGAGAGGCTGAAGTAGTGATCCATGGAGTGATGACCCTGTGCTGCCAAATAGGGAAAGAAGTGAAAGTAGGAGTGCATTGATGCATAAGGATGTAACAGAGGAATAAAGAGTTTAAGGGTCTCTGTGGGTCCAAGGAGAAATGAGGTGGGACAGTTGTATGAAAGGATTGGAAAGGTAGCAAAGAATGTTGAGCAAGTGGGAATTTTAATTTTTTTTCAAAGGAATATGCTTAGCACTCCTTTCCTTGGTCAGTGTTCTCTGAATATGCATCAGTGTGTTTGTGACTTAATTGAAATGTGTGATAACGAAAACTTTAAACCTAGGTAAAACCAAGCAGGTGAAGCCAATCTCTTCATTACACATGATTTTATAATCTTCAGATAATCTTCAAATAATCTTCAATATTTGAACATGGTGATTATTCTGTTGCATGATTAAATGAAAGCAGAGATCATAGACTAGTTCTGTGATGCAAATTCACACCGTAGATTTATATGCCCAGTAGGAGGTACCATCTAAGAGTTAAACAAAATTCTCAGTCCTCTAACTAATTACAATTCAGTTAGATTTTATATTTACCCATTACTGTGTATCTTCATTAATAATCCTATCTTTTGCTGGATTACAAGTTCCTTGAGAATAGAGGCAGTGTCTGTGTCTATCTCTAAGTTTCCCTTACAGTGTATAGCCCTATATGAGGTATATGGAGCTCATAGATCTAGGGGGTGTCTTGTTGGCTCAACACTTCAAGAAGATCAAGGACAATCCACTTATGTTACAGATGAGGCAATCAGAGGACCTGACAGTAAAGTGATCTGCTAAGGATTCGGGGCTAGATTAGTGAGGAAACCTGAGCCACACCCAAATTCCTACCTCTGTTCTTTGTACCATATCTTGTCGATGCAGCTCACTGAATCAGGATTTTGGCAGTGATCTTCTGTATGTGTGTCAGGCCCCAAAAGGAAGTGTTCCCTAAACTAATGCTCCCCAACCTGTGTTTCCTGATATGACTCAGAGAAAATGGTGATATTTGTTTAGGACAATCAGGTAAACAGAGGATCATTTTAGAGGGCAGTTGAAGCAAAGAGTCCCTGAGAATAGTGGCCCCAGGCATTGCCAGGCTGCCTAGGGGGTTATATCTTCATATACCATTCATCCACTGCATTTCCAACAACAACTAGAAAACACTTCCCTAAGTTAACATTACGTCAGTCTGTAGTGTGCAGACACAATAACTTCCCTGGCTTAAGACCTTGTGTATGAACATTGCTCTTCAAACAAAAAAGAAACGTGACCTTCTTTATTGTATTTATTGGAGTACTTAAGACATTTATAAAAATCTAGATCTGTAAATTATGATAAATTATAAATTTATAAAATTGCTTTGTAACTAAATGTATTTTCTAGTAATTACCTTGAAAGATTACTCTAGTCCAAGAGAATATATTTTCTCAGCAGATTTAAATCCTACTAGTCAAACATGTCACTTAGTCCCCAGTGTGAGATAAAGGGTATGAACTTAATAAATTGTGAAACAACAAATACATTAGTCAGGTGTGTTTCTTTTGACACTAAGTAGTTCATGACCTTCTTTCTTGTGTTCTTAATATATATGGGAATTGTGTAATTTTTGATCAAGGATGAAAGGTTGGAATAAGTTTTTGTCAATGCCGACTGTCATATTTAACTGTATTGCTCTGTCAGGTGCTGTGGCATGTGTTCCTGCCAGCACTGTGTTTCCTGCGGAAATAGCACCAGGGTCTCTCAAGGTCATGGTTGATTTTCCAGACGTTTAGAGTTGAGATAAATAATTAAGTTGTAACTCTGAGTTTCTCCCAGGTATTTGTCTGGATTTGTTTGTATTTTAACAAAGAAATTGATATTTATAGGGATAACTCTCACAATATCTCTTAAAACAGATAAATTAAAGAATCACAATTTATAGATAAAATAAGTCCTCAGAGAAATTGTTTCTTCATTTGGGAATAGGTTGGGAAGACACCTAAGCAGACTGCATAGGTTGGGAGGTTGAAAGGAAGAATGGGGAGCTGAAATGGTAGACTCTGGAGAGATCTCCCACAGTGAAGTAGACTCCCCCTACCACCAGTTCTTCCTTTCTGTGCCTCCCATCCCACACAGCCTGAAAATCTGATGATACAGATTTTTGAAGCTTCAAAATGCCACTTGAATGTGGTGGCATCTAAAATATAGTTATGGAGGGCAGGGCATTGAGTAACAGTAATAATAGTAGCATCACTTATCAAATGTTTATAAAGTTAGTAGTGATCAGGAAGCCCAGTCTGTCAGATTTCAGCACTAGGCTGCATGGTTACTCTTCCTGATAGAGGGCTGGATCAGTTACTGAGGGTCACTGGAGGTAGAGAAGAGGGCAAAGAGAGGGATACAATGAACCTGAAATAGTTGTTTCTGATCTTAAGTGTAGGATAGCACAGGAAGAGGACAGCAGGAAGTAAAATGAGGAACAGTTTTTTTAAATAAACATGGGTATGGGTTACTACCCCCTCCCCTGTCATGACTAGGGTGTGAGTCCAGTGGTGTGTTTGAGCTGGTCCTTACTGTCTCATGACTGTTAAATTTTCAAGAACTTTGAACTATTTATATTACACGCAGTCATTATTAAAAATTAAATTCTTGTAATTGCTATTAAATAAACAAGTTCTTGAAAACAAAGATAACAAGTGTTCAGAACTCATCACTTCCTAATTATTTTAGTACATTGTGCTCTTGAGGTTATTTATGTCTGTTCTCTTCCCAGCTCCATGTTGAGTTATGTCATTTTGGTAGCTTGAAATTAGCCATCATGGGAATATTTTGCATCTTGGAAATCAGATGCTCTATCAGGATTTTTTTTTCTCAGAAAGCCAGTTGTTAACCATTTACTAGTACACCACTGAAAATTCTGATTATGTGCCAACCAGTGGGACATACAAATGTGGCTTTTATCTTAGTAAAACTCAGTCTGTCGTTTCTATGTTATAAATCTTCATCCTACTCTTTGCTGCCTACCTGGACTGAGGTTAAGACAAATCAAAGACCTAATGAATTTGCAAATTTCCTCCCCTCTGTCTCCATTGCATATATGCCTACTAGCAATTAAAGCTATCATTTCAGCAAATTGTGATAGTTTACATTTCTATTCATCTTTAAATCCCCAGTGCATACTGTACATTCAGTTCTTTATCAGTTATTAATAAATTAGGTGGTATGCCCTTCCCATAGAATCTACACATATCAAACATCAGCTGTAGTACCTTGACAAACTTCTGCACCTCTCCTTAAATATAGGAAACAAGTTACCATGTTTTTTTGCAAAGCAAAGTTTTGCTCCCCCCTCATTTTCCTTTACTTCTTTACCTTCTCCACTTTCTTACTCTCTTTTCTCTTCCTCTTCTCAGTCTAAGTCCTGAATCTTTCTAGATAGCTGTGATTTTGTTGTTGTTGCTGTTATATAAAATTTTAGGGCATGAAACTAGATATAATTGAGTCTAGCAGATTTCTGTTTCTCCTGAATTATTGTTATGCAGGGCCCATCAAAAAAATTGGAGACTTAGAATTGTCCTAATAAATGTAGTGTGTTATATTTGAAAAACTATTTGGAGGGGCTCCTGGGTGGCTCAGTCAGTTAAGTGTCCAGCTCTTGATTTTGGTTCAGGTCATGATCTCATGGTTTATGGGATCAGGCCCCACAACACTATCAGCGCAGAGCCTGCTTGGGATTCCCTCTCTCCCTCACTCTCTGCCCCTCACCTGTGCACATGCTCACTCTCTCTCAAAATAAATAAACTTTAAAAAAAAAAAAAAGGAAAAACTATTTGGAGAGTGGGATCTCTGTTAAGTTAAATGGACCACCTGTACTAGATGTGACCAAAGAGAATGAATTCGGTGGAGCATGCTATAGTTGGATGACACAGCAGCTTACTAGAACTGAATTAACTCAGGCTGCAAGAGCCCTGGGCTGCCTTGAATGAGAGCCCTGAATAGAAGTTACATGGAATATGCCTGACTGAACTTCGGTACTACCCCAGATGCTGCACAGGGAGGGCTTTAGATGGCTGCTAGGTGCCCATTGCATTCTCTTTTGGTTCCCTTTTGAGTAGGAAAAATTGATGAGGAAGGAGGGATGGGACAAGAACAGACCAAAAAAAGGAAGGATAAAGTTCTTAGACTCTCTTCACACCCCCAGAAAGACTGAAAAGCTTGGCTTAGATCTGGCTATGAATACAAGCTCAGGACTCTTGGAGTATGTTCTTGGCTTTTCCCATTACCTCTGACTTTGAGCAAATCAGCTCACTTCTCTGCCTGTAAAATAATATTCCCTCTGACATGAATACTTACCTCATGAGGTTATCTAGAGGATAATGTTAGTAATAATGTCTTAATGTTTACATCATTCCTTTCACAGAGAGCTCAAAGCATTCTATATACACTGAGATTGAAACTTCTTATGAGAAATGAATATAAGTATTTATTTTTTTGGAAATAAACTTAGGTCATAAGAGCTTAGATTTAACACATTGCAGGAGGACGTGTGGTACACAGTGATCCACTGGGTCGAATGAATTTTTATTCTAAGAGTCCCAACTTTCCTCCTTGTTTTATGAATTGAGGAAATACAGTGAGTCCATATACATGGATGGGACATCCTACATATGTCATTAAGAGTGGTCTCTCGTGACACATCGGGAGCTTGAATAATAGTCAGAACATCTCTGATCACATTCTTTTGGACCTTGATGATAGCATAAAGACACCTGGGAAATCTTAGCGCTGAACGACAGAACCCCACTGAAGAATTTCAGAGATAGAAAATGTAAATATGGGAGTGTTTTCTCTGTTAATTTCAGCTCGATTCAACCAATATTTCTTGATTGCCTATCATATATATGATTTTGAGGGATGTGATGAAAGAGGCATAGCGTGCACAGAAATCTAAACTGGCATTAACAAAACAAGGGAAATGAAATTTACAAATAGATATATGTGACATTACTGGGGAAAGTTAGAAAAGTACTACAGGATTTTAAATGTTTAAAGAGGGGAAAGATTACATCTAGCTGAGTAATCATAAGCATTTATTACCCATGTGCCAAGCAGTCTGCTGTTCATTGGAGAGACCCTAATCCCTGCTCTGGAGATCTGGTAGAAAAGACATGTACAAATAGGTAGTTTTAGCATATCCTAGTCAATGCAGTAATCAAAGGTACTTAGTCCTGCATGGAAATTTAGAAAGGCTTCTTGGAAAGCAAGACTTGTCATAAAGTCTTAAAAATTGAAATGAACATGGGAAGGTAATTACAAGCTGGAAAATTAGCATGTCCAAAGGCCCTCAGTGTTTAGTTTGTTTGTTTTCCAATAGGAAATGACAAACTATAGAAAGTTTGGTATTACTATAGCCTAAAGTTTAATTGGGCTAGTAGTGAGAAGTAAGTCTTAAGATAGGACTTGTCCTGCATATAGGTCATTAATAAATACTATTGGGGGGGGGGGGGAATAACCAATGAATGAATATGTTGGATTTGAGTCCCTGTGGGCCATCCAAGTAAATATGTCAGGCATTGGGAGAGAATCTGGGCTGGAAATACAGATTAGGAAGTTACCCCATATCAATGGTGTATAAAATACAGAACAAATGAGATTGTATAAGTAAAATGAACAAAGCAAAGTACCAAGGGTAAAACCTTGAGGAATACAAATATTCAAGGGGCAAACAAAAGAAGAGAAACCCATGAGGGAGTCTAAAAAGGAAAAGTTAGAAGAGAAATTTGATACATGTTCATCAGGTAGGGCATTTCAGGATATGGAAATTAAGTATGTATAAATTGTCTCAGTGAAGTAGAATATGATGTCATCTGCTGAGAAGGATGTGGTATCAGTTGGGGTTTTGAGCTTGGTGACAGTTTGAAAACATTACTGAATGAAATAAGAGCAAGCTAAGCAAGGATGAGTAAGAAATTGAGCAGAATTGATGGCCTACTTGAGATTAAAGGTTCAAATTTATAGTGGCACCAATGCGAAAGCTGATTTTCTCCAACTATGCTCAACAACTGTGTCATAGAAATATAGAAAGTGTATTTTTGAATGGATCCTGTTGATCCTGTAATGAGGTTTTTGGAACAAGGGAAACAAAAGGTCAGAGGTCCAACGTATATGAAGATACGAAGATATTAGTGAGAAAGTGGTCTGGTGATGAGCCATTACTGTCCCAGCTGGATATAGCAGTGAGGCTAAGAAAGAGGTCCAGAAACTATGGTTTTCCTGAGATTGAAGAGCAAAGGTGGTGAGAACAAAGGAATGAGAGAACTGGAAAGGTCAGTGATTGTGGTCATCTTCAGATATTACATGGGAAGCAATTCCACTTGATAATCAGTTCCAGGACATGACCTTGGATGTGGGTTATCCTGGCTGTGAGGAAGGTAAGGAATTGGATGGATTGTTTAGATGGATGGTAATGTCACCCATTATGGTGAGAGAACAAGGGAGACGTTAAAGGTAATAGCCAGGTGCTCTAGTCTTGAGTAAATATTGTAAAGGGACCAGGAGATTGGTAAGAGGACATCAGTGTGATATAAACTTCAACAAACAAGGGGCTGTTACACCAGGGACATTAGGAAGTAATGTTCAGAAACATCTAGGGGAAGACAGAACAACTTTTTGAGTGTGTGCTATTTGTTAAGCTTTGTTTTAAATGTTTGGGGGATGCTTGGGTGGCTCAGTTGCTTGAGGATCCAACTCTTGATTTCAGCTCAGGTCATGATCCCAGGGTCATGGGATCAAGCCCCACACTTGGCTCCATGCTAAGCATGCAGCCTGCTTAAGATTGTCTCTCTCTCCCTAGCCCCCTCCCCCCCACTCACATTCTCTCTAATAATAATGATGATGATGATGATGATGATGATGATGATGATGATAAAATAAATGGTTGGACTATAAGAATTTGCTGATATTTGAGCATTTTGACCTATAAAAATAGCAATTTCATGTTGTTCAGCATCATACTTTATACATATTAACTCATTTTTTCTCACAGCTACCTTCTGAAGTAAATTGCCACTTAGCAGCTAAAGAAGCAGAAGCATAGAAATAAGTAACTTGCCCACCGTCATCTCCTAAGTACTAGAGCCCAGTTTCAGACTTGGTAGTATCACTTCAGAGGCTGCAATCTCTCTAAGTAGGGAATACCTACCCTACCCCCACAGCCCTTTACGCCTTGCAGTGTATAAGGTGTGTGACACTGACCTCCTCTTGCTTATATAATAAACTGAGGTAAATGCCATAAAGGAGATGAACATGGTTCCCTAGTTATTTCTGAAGTCTCATACATACATGCTTTCTGCTTCCCCACCCCTTTCTCTGTGTGTTTCCCTTTACTCCCAAATTTCCTTGTGGCAGAACACTTTCCCCACCTCCTTGCCTAACTGAAACCTAGCATGTCCCTGGTTTCCTTGTAGGAGTTTACTAGTGGACAAGCAGGGGAAGAAATTCTAGACATTGCACGTACAGGGTAACAGGAGTTTGGAAAAGAGCAAGGAACACAGTTCATTCAGAAAATGACAAGACATTCTCTATGTGGGACATGAATCAGAATGGTAGAAGTCAAGTTTCCAAGAAAGAGTGATAGAAGGAAAGTCTGAAGCTGGGGTGAGTCTTGGAGGACTTTTTACCACTTTAAAAAACTTAAACAGGGGCGCCTGGGTGGCTCAGTCAGTTAAGCGGCTGACTTCGGCTCAGGTCATGATCTCGCGGTCTGTGAGTTCGAGCCCCGCGTCAGGCTCTGTGCTGACCGCTCAGAGCCTGGAGCCTGTTTCAGATTCTGTGTCTCCCTCTCTCTCTGACCCTCCCCCATTCATGCTCTGTCTCTCTCTGTCTCAAAAATAAATAAACGTTAAAAAAAAAAAAAGTTAAAAAAAATAAAAAAATAAAAAATAAATAAAAAACTTAAACTTCATCCTCTATGCTATAGTTGAAAGCATAGAAAGATATGCTGAAAGATTTTAAGCATGAACATTTATAGATAAATGTCAGCAAGGATGCAATTAAAAGGGGAAAAGATTAGAGGCACAGAGATGAGTTAGGAAGCTGTTGTGGTCATCCATGTGAAGGAATATATGCTTAGCAGTGGTCCTAGCCATGTGACTGAGGAGGAGGGGGTGTATTCACAGGATATTTAACAGCAGGCATTGGCAGGTTTTGGTGTCTAAGAGAGTGGATTACTGGAACCAATAACTCAGATCACCACACAAGAAAAGAAAGTTGATTTGGAAGGAGAGATGAGGAGTCTTCTTTTTCTATATGTTGAATATGTCTGTAGAATCTAGGTAGAAATATAGGTCTTGGATTCAGGAACCAGGCCTCATAGGAGATACAGATGAAAATATGTTGGCATCGCTTGGTGTATCTGAACCTCACTTCTAAAATTGCCACTTCCCCCGTCAGTGTCTGTTCTATAGCCACTCCTAATCTAAGTTACTATGAGAGTGTGAGAACTGAGATCTCGGTGGGCTATAGGTTTGAGCCAGGTCCTTGAGCAGGGCCATACTCTGTGGAGTAATAGGAAGATCTGGGGTAGGTCTCAGGTACTCCCTGACTCTCCAGCTGCTGAGAGCAGCGCTCTGCCTGCAATATCACTCCCATAAAAGGGAGCAGAGTAGCTTTCTAACGTGAATGAATGAATGAACGAATGATCACATTGGGTCCTCTGCATTTAGATCATCCTAAAAAGCCACCTGCACAGTCTTCTGGTGGGTCTTGTGTAGGTAGAATTACATAGCCCTAGCTCCTCGCCTAGTATATGTAGCCTAGGTGAAAAATGTGCGTTAGACACATAATTAGCACACTGACAGGGAGTATATTCAACAAATGGGTAAAGTGGTTAAATATCAATAATGAAGTCTGGCTAAACAGTAAGTGAATCAGTACAAATATTATTAATGAGAGGATCTGGTTCTGATAGGAAAAGGATAATAATATTGCAGAGACAAAAAGGTATAGACAAATACACAAAGTATAGAAAAAGATGTCATTCAAACAAATCTTTTCCTGGGCTTAATAAATTTGATAAGGAATAGGAGGAAAACCAGTCTTTGCCTTCCCTTATGTTGAAATAAACTTGACCCAATGGAGTACTCTAGTCCTCTTCATTTGCTGAACTTTACTTAGATTCCAGGGATTTGCATGTGGAAAACTAATGCCATGGTAGGATTACCAGACTGTAAATTCATCAAGAAGTCTGATGATATCATAAACCGTGAGAAGCCAGTGTCCAGCAGCAGCATCGGAAACCTCCCAGTTTGATTTAGCACTGGTAATCCATTTTATTCCTTTCCATTAGTTATTACAATAATAACAGATTGGCGACACAGTCCATTTTCTACCTCTACTGCTGTCTACTTCTGGGCACAGCTGCTCCCAGTCATTCTTTCCAGTGTAAATAATGGTTCATGTTTCCACAGGCTGTCGCGAGATCTTTCTATGCTTGTGAAATAAGCCCATGTCACCACCGTTTTGGGGAAGATTGAAGGTACCAGTAAAGCCAGAGAACTGCATAAGAAAGCCAGAGTTACAACCCCCTCCCTAAGATGTTTTTTTGCTCTTGAAGACATTTAGATTGACTGGGTGTTAATGATGTGAATTTCCATGAGTGTGGGGCAAGAAAATTCTATCACTTGCATCTGTCTAATGCAGGCCTTTTACTTTAGAACTTTTTCTTTCATGTTAGATGTAAATAATGAACTCCTTTGTTGTGAGAGGGTATGTTACAGGCAGTAAACACTTCAGCAAAGAGCATCTTTTGATCTTCACAGCTATGGCAATAAAAGCCAAGAGCCAGAAACAGGCCAGAGAATTTGGAGCAGAAACCACTAAGAGCTTTCCTTTTATCTAGTCACAAAATTAGGTGCAGAACTATAAGAGTAATGGATGGAATGACAATTTTTAAGAAAGATGAAGGGCAAAATGAGGCTACCTGGATGAAAAAAAAGCTGAAATTTAGATTTCAAGATCTGTTTTAGAACTCAGTGAATTTGGTGAGAAATTAGGAACATTATGTACTCATGGCATAAAGGAAATAAATGAAAATATTTCTCTGTCTCTCTCTTTTCCTGTGATCTCTATAAGGAATTAGTGGATGTGTTAAAAACTCTTAAATACTGGTTTGAGAATTCATTTTTAATAAGAGGTAAGTAAACACTGATTTTTTTGTGTGTATGCAAGGTAACACATTTCAAAAGCTGGTTTGTTTTAATACCTTAATTCTATAAATCCCATCTCAATACGAGTGTTAATTGAGTCTCTTTCCAAATATTGAACTATCTACTCATATAAAACTAATCTAAAATATACGGGTCTAAATACATACGCAAATTATTTTTTTATTTTTTGCCTATTTTGACTTTTTATTTTTTTTTATTTTATTTATTTGAGTATAGTTGACTCACAATGTTAGATTAGTTTCAGCTGTTATTTGGTTTTTTATTTTGGTTTGGGAGTGGGTATTTGAAAGGGGGAGAGCAAAGGGGAAGAGAGACAGATTGAGGGAGAATCCCAAACAGACCCCACGCTCAGCACAGAACGTGACACAGGGTTTCATCCTACGACTGTGAGATCATGACCTGAGCTGAAATCAAGAGTTGGATATTTAACCGACTCAGCTACCCAGGTGCTCCTCAGGTGTTATTTTGACATTTTTAATTGTATTGCCAGATTTTATTGGTAGACATTTAATGTCTGCTTAATTATATGGAACATACCAATATCTCTGTCCCCAGTCTTATAGAATTCATCCTCACATCCTGTAGGTAAGTAATAGACTGAAAGCAAATCCTCCCCACCCCCATCATGGTTAGGAGGATAACGGACACACTACACACTTGATGAGAGAGAAATGTATTTGCATGTAAACAGTGGTTTAGATAGCAGTGAGCAAGGTAGAAATTTTGGATGTAGGCATCCTGTCAAATGTTCAGTACCTCTTTTCTTAGGCCTAGTATTTGGGGTTTGGGTGAGGGAGGGTGGGACAGATTTGGTCTAAAGTTTAGCTGTCCTTGATTGATAATGTATAATTCATAAATAACTTGTAAAAGACCCTACATAGTTTACAATTGCATTTTATCCCAGTTTTTTCCAGTCTTCAGTTCCAAATAGCTGGCTGGATTGTTCTGTGATAAAAGGAAATCTGAAACTATGTACCATATTCCTTCCAAGCTTAAGACCAAGAAGGTTCTCTGAATTTTCAGAGACAGATTGCTCCATTTTAATGGTCTTTTAATTTGAAAGTTAAACTCAATCCTTCTAATTGCTTGTAGGTATTGGACAATATGAATATTTCCATTGGATAATATGGAGAGGACAATTTATCATTGAAAGACTTGTCATTTTTATCTTAGCTGAATTGGGTGCCAGTATATACAGTTTGTACTTTCAAGCACAGGTTGATTTATTATGATGTGGACCTGCAGTTTTTAGTGGGCTTCATAAAGCTGATATTTCTTTGTAATTTTAGTAAAGCTTATTTTTTTTTAAAACCTTGTTGACTTTAAGTCTGTCAAGTCAAACAAGTTAGAAAGCAAGAATAGGGGCACCTGGGTGGCTCAGTCAGTTGAGTCTGACTCTCGATTTTGGCTCAAGTCATGATCTCATGGTTAGTGTGATCGAGCCCCATGTCGGGCTCTGTGCTGACAAGGCGGAGCCTGCTTGAGATTCCACCCTCACTTGTATGTGCACTCTCTCTCTCAATATAAATAAACTTTAAAAGAGAGAGAGCAAGAATTAAAACGCAATTAAGAAGAAAGAGCTTATAGTTTTAGGACATGTAATTAAAATTCATTCATTATATTAAACTGAAGATTATAATTTAGCCCTCAGGAGGCAAGAAGAAAAATGAGTACATGAAGCAAGCTTCAAAGAGATAGATAATGAACATTTCAGTGTTCTCTTTCCCACCTCTGGGCATGGACTCTGGTGTCTGCCATATCTGGGTCTACCACTTCCTACGTCTGGAAACATGAGTGTGTTGTTGAACCTTTTCGAAAGGTTCTTAAGACAAGAACCTGGTTTCTTAAGACAAGCTCATGAGATAAGAACAACAATCAGTAGTTGCAATCAGTAATATTGACTGTCTGCTAACATTCCAGGGACTGTGCTGAGCATCTTAGTACATGATCTCAGTTAAGCCAGTGAAGCACTTTCTACCTAGCAGGCTTTCAACTTCCACCTGCTTCTGCTCTTCCCCATCCCAACTTTACCAGATTCCTTAGGTGAAAGGGATTTCTCTTATTTGTTCACGTATTCACTTACCTGTTTGTGCATCTATTCAACAAATACATAATGAATTCTATCTAGTTCCAGGAACCATTCTAAGTGCTGGAGATACAGCAGTGAGTGACCAAGAGAAACAAAGTCCCTTCTGTTGTACATTCTAGTCAGGAGACTAATAAGGGACAGGCAAATAAATAAATAAAGTATTTCATATAGTAATGAGTGCTATTAAAAAATAAACTAGAACAAGCAGTTAGAAAGTGACCCCAGTACTAGGGGACCTGGAGGAAGAGAGAGTTCTATTTTAGGTAGAATAGTCTGGGAAGAGAAGCATTTCAACAATCCTGAGTATATTTGTGTCATTTCATGCCAAATACTCAGTGGATTATAGAAAGAAAGTTTTTAAAAAATCAACAATATATATTTTTGCATATGTTCTCTGGGTAGCAAGCAAACAGTAATACAGTGTCTTACTTTTTAAAAAAAAATTTTTAATGTTTATTTTACTTTTGAGAGAGAGAGAGACAAGAGTGCAAATGGGGGAGGGGCAGAGAGAGAAGGAGATCCAAAATCCAAAGCAGGCTCCAGGCTCTGTCAGCACAGAGCCTGACATGGGGCTCGAACTCACGGACCACGAGATCATGACCTGAACTGAAGTTGGACACTTAACCGACTGAGCCACCCAGGTGCCCCTACAATGTCTTACTTTTAATGGATATAAAGCACTTAGAGAGTAGAGCATAGTAAGGCGTTATAAGTGTGTGATACTATTGGTCTATTTGAAGAGAGGAAAAAGATACGGTGACCTACATATGCTACACATTCCTGCTTATAACTAAACAACAGTTATACAGAAATCATGCATACAGGATAGAATTGGATGATAATATGGTGATGCCTTTTTATTGGGTGTTGTGGGTAAATTATTAAGCCATGTCCGAAACAAACATATTGACACCATGAACTTAGGAACAGTAACTCCACAAGGGAACTGCAGCCAAATTGCTAGATTGCTAGGTCTAGGCTTTACTCTAAAAATTAACAGTCTAAGCCCAGTGGTTTTCTTTTAACACTTTAAAGATGTTACTTCATCGGCTTCTGGCTTGCACAGCTTGTGGCAAAAAGTCTGCTACAATTCTTTATTCTTCTTTATGTACTGGGTCTTTTTTTTTCCTAGCTGTCTTCAAGATTTCCTCTTTATTTTTAGTTTTCAACAGTTTGAATATGACATGATTTCATTGTTGTTTATCCTACTTATGATTCTCTGGGTTTTTTGGACCTGTGATTTGAAGTCTTTAATTGTTTTTTGGAAAAATTGTGACCATTGTTCTTTCAAACATTTCTTCTGTCTTGTTCTCTTCTGCTCAGAAGCTTTCTCTGGTTTCCTACCATTTCAGTCTTTCTCGTGAGAACCTGATGGGAACTCTGGGAAGTGGGTTTGAACACCCTTGTAATTGAGGCTCCCAAGCGTCCTGGATTCTTGCTCCAACCTGTAATTGTCCTTTAGCAATATCTTAAATATATAGCAGAATTCTTGGCTGCTTGTAGTGCCTGATGTCTCTTGCTCTGTGTTCTGCCACAGGTGAGCCAGTCCACAGGTTCTAAATTTCCTTGGAGGATCCTGTCCTTTCTTAGACTTCAGGCTATTTACCCTGTGACCTCAGCTCTCTGGGCTCAAGGAGTGTTATGTTTTATATTTTGTTCAGCTTTTTCCTCTTTTTAGGGTGTGACATTCTTTTCTGCTTTCTATATGCTAGGTGAAATCAGAATTCCACTCCAATGGTTTTTAAATGGTTCTACTCTGTGCTCTTTAGGAGTTCCACAAACATGTGATTCAAATTTTATTTTATGAATATTTTACCTGTCTAGGAATTTTAATAAATCACTAAAATGACTTACATACCAAAGTCATCACATTGGAGAGTTACCAACTTAAATAACTATGTTGTTCTGTTCATTTATTTTGTTGGGGTTTTTTAAGACCTCATGAAGTCTGCCACTACGTCACATTGTCTTTAAACTTTAATACCAGCATAAACTTGAATAGGAAGGGTGTATCTCTGCATACCCAAATGCAGCCCTGTGTGTATCCACACATGTAAAATTGCAAAAACAGGGGTCACTCTTTGCAACCACAAATACACAGCAGTCAGTTAAATGTCAGTGTCTTCACAGCACACCACTTACTTGTGTAGTAACAAGTGAAAGGCTAGTATGCTGCATCATGACGTCAAAATATTAGCACATATTGTTCTTTTCTGGATTTATACTTATGTAAATATAAGCAGTTTTCACATATTTGTAATAATTCTACTTGGAGACAAAAAGTGTTGCTGTATCTGTTTCAAGCCTTTTGATTAATTAGGTTGGCTTTTTAAAGAAAGCTTTAATTTTTTTATGGGGCACCTGAGTGGCTTAGTTGGTTAAACGTCTGGCTTCGGCTCAGGTCATGATCTCATGGTTCATGAGTTCGAGCCCTGTGTCAGGCTCTGTGCTGACAGCTCAGAGCCTGGAGCCTGCTTAAGATTCTGTGTCTTCCTCTCTCTGTTCCTCCCCCCACCTCGCACTCTGTCTCTTCCTCTCTCTCTCAATAATAAATAAACATTAAAAGAATTTTTTTAATTTTTTTTAATGTTTATTTATTATTGAGAGACAGAGGAAAGCAGAGCATAAGCAGGGGAGGGGTGGGTGGGAGCAGGGGAGACACAGAATCTGAAGCAGGCTCCGGGCTCTGAGCTGTCAGCACAGGGCCCAATGCGGGACTTGAACCCATGATCCATGAGGTCATGACCTGAGCTGAAGTCAGATGCTTAACCGACTGAGCCATCCAGGTGCCCCAACATTTAAAAAAAGTTTTTAAAAGCTTTAATTTTTTTAAAAGTGAAAACTGCTTTTATCTGTTTTAAATAAATAGGTTCTACATAATGTTCGGTTTTCAAGAAAGAATTCCACATAATACACATGCCCCCGCTCTAACCCCCAAAATAAATTTCGTTTTCGCTGGCTTAGTTGAAAGAATACTACTACTACTACTACTAATAATAATAATAATAATAATGGCAAACACTTAAACAGAACTTCCAGTGATTTACATAGTGTTCTAAGAATTTTACATATATATTATTTAATTTAATCCTTTGACCAACCCAATGAAGTAGGTATTATTATGATCACCACTAGTCAGTTAAGGGAAACAGGCACATGGTGTTTGTGAGATCACACTATTAGTAAATAACAGACCCAGGAGTCAAACCTAGGCAGTCTGGTTCCAGAGTATGGGTTCTAACCATGAATCATGAACTCTACCAGGTGAATGTGAAAATGGAAGTCTGAACTCATTGTGAAATATTCCTTTTCCTGTACAATAAATCTCTCTCTCTTTCTCTCCTTTTCACCCCACCACCCCCATCTCTGTTTCTCAGTCTCTCTCCTTTTCTCTAGCTATATTTCAGTTTCTCCACTTGTAGATTAAGTGATAAATATGTCAGTTACCCTTCAGGATACAGTGATAACTTAATAAGTTAACTACTTTTAGAAGTACTGTTATGGTTAGAAAGTAAAGCACAAACAACTGTAGCATAATTGTTGAAAGCAGCTGGGGTTTGGTCTGTTCCTTTTTTTTTTTTGAGTGAATTTAAGGTATTTTATAGATCAACAATCTTATTCATTCTACTACCTCCACTTGCTACTTGTGGACATTTCATTCAGTCTTCATTGAACAGACTCTCACTGAACATTCTGTAGGTTGCCAGAGGCACTGAGCGGTAAGGACTGGAAGATTAAATAAGTAGCTTAAAACATGGCCCCCTACTTGTAGGCATTCTCTGCCCAGGTCACAGGTGTTGGTACTCACAGTTGAGGTGTAGTATGTGCTTAAGTGACAGTCAAAATCTTTGCTTTGAAAGAAAAGCCCCTAAAGAATAGTATTTAATTTTAATAATTATTGGTTGGGGCTTGGACTTTTTTTAATAAAAAAAATAATATTTCTAGGATGAAGAACATAAACAAAGCAACTTATTTGTTAGGTAAAGCAACATTTTAGAAAAGTCAAGTCATTGAGAATCTTATTAAATCAAACCCTTAGTAACTGGAACTTGAAAAGACTAAAATTATTCCCTTTTGAGGTATGCCTATTGGTTTTATTTTGGCTAAACATGGAAGAATGAAAAGGAAAGAAAGCCAAATTTATCTAATGCTGTCATGTAGAACACTCTAGTTACAGTTATCTTCATTCTAAAAGTCACCTGGTGGTCTACCCAGATATAAAACAATACAAAGTAGTCAAAAATGGACACCTCCCTAGAAAGCCATATTTTGCAGAAAACACATTTGAAATTTTTTCCCATCTTAGGAGACTAGATATGTAAACTTGAAGTTCTTAAAGATTAGATGGTAATTTTTGTTTTAAGATTTTATTTTTAATCTTTACACCCAACATGGGGCTCAAGCCTGTAACACTGAGATCGAGTCTTCTCCACCAACTGAGCCTTCCAGGCACCCCCAGATGGTAGTATTAAACATAAATATATAACTTAGAGTAGTCATATTTCTTTCAAAGACTGGCCTGTATTATTTGTATATACAGCATAAATTGAAACCATTCTCTACACAGATTTAAGAAACTCCTGGGGTGCCTGGGTGGCTCAGTCAGTTGAGCATCCGACTTCGGCTCAGGTCATGATCTCGTGGTCCATGAGTTCGAGCCCCGCGTCGGGCTCTATGCTGACAGCTCAGAGCCTGGAGCCTGTTTTGGATTCGGTGTCTTCCTCTCTCTCTGACCCTCCCCCATTCATGCTCTGTTTCTCTCTGCCTCAAAAATAAATAAACGTTAAATTTTTTTTTAAAAAGAAACTCCTTTATTCATAATTTGACTATTTTTATGCCTCTTTGTTGGCTAACACTTTCCATAGGCAAGTTTTGCTGAATTTTTTTCTCCAAATAATGATAGAGAAGCCTAACCACATTGTTCAACCTTGTTAAATGAATGAAAAATGTGAATATTTTTATGATAGTGTGACTTGTTACTGTAGAGCACTTCAGCATTACTAGTGCTAAGTACTAAAACCTGTGTCCATTTGAGGTAAGAGCAGTATACATAGAATTTCTGGTGAACTTCTCCCAAAAGTCATTTTCTAATTAAGTGCTTGGTTTGAGAGCACTAATGAAAGTGATCCTAATGAGCTTGCAAGTGAAGAAGAGACCAGTGTAAGTTAGCATGATGACCTGAGTCCAGGAAAGGCAGAGACTGGTGTCCTGAGTTTAGATTAAATGTTTACCAGCCATTCCACACCTTTTGCCCCAACCAACAAATGTCAAGAGAAATAGTTAAATGTTGAGATTTTCTGCTATTTCTTGTGTTCTTGATAGAACAGCTTGGGCACTGGCATGGAGGGATGAAGCAACCTGGCATGAACTGTACCCAGTTGTATTGTTAGGACCATAGGACTAGAGGAGCAGGCATCAGCATAGCATGGAAAGAAAGTCTGTCCCACAATGCTCCTGACCATCCCAGAGACAGCAGGAAGCCAGAGAAGAGATTTGAACCAGGAAGTAACATTAATGGCTTCGTGTTTTTGAAAGGTCCTTCTAACAGTTGACAGGAGGGTAAATTAGAGAGATCTGAGGCAGGAGAAACAAATTAAAGATATGTTGCAATGGTTCAGTATAATAGGAGGGCCTATAGGCCATGCAAAGGAAGTCAGAGAGGAGTTGGATGGATTGAATATGAGAAATATGAAGAAAGGTTGTAAATATGCCTAAATGATTTGTTCTCATGGGCCTTTGAAAGGAATAAAATTCTTCTTTGGTGTCTCCACAGAATACATTTCAACAACAACAACAACAACAAAAATAGGTGATTTTAGCATAGAGACCCTAAAGTGTGTAGCAAAAATAATAAAACATGTTAACCAAGCTATTTAACTCAGAAAAATAATAGAGCTTTTGAATAGAGCATGACACTGCTGAGATCAGGACTGTTGGATGGGTTTCTTTATGGACCAGTTAACATGTTTCATTTGATGGCCTAATCCTAGCCAGTCATTTGCAAATGTGGGTGGAATAAGGAGGAAACCATCACTAGAAAGCCAGTTCAAAGCGCATAATATGCATATATACATCATTAACCTAAAAGAAAAAAAAACTGCAAGAAAAATAGAGGCCAAACTTTCCATGTGCAAATTATTATGTCAGCTGGTCCTCTTTAAGATTAGTATTTCATTTTGAAGTCCTTTATAATTCCACCTAAAGTCGTTCATTACATAAAATAAGAAATGGACATTTCAAAAGAAAACACTTTTTTTAAACCTACCTCTGGAAAATATTAGAAATAAATTCTTTATAGTAAAGCATTTAGAATTTGTATATTCAAAATAATATATCAGTATAAAATGTCATCTTCAACAATACCCTTGTAGGAACAAAATAAAATTTGCAAGTCTAATAATTTCTTAGAAACTATTTAAGATTAGAAAAAAATAAGAAGGACCTGAAATTCCACTGTGTTCTCTCTTTATGGCCACCTTTTGAGGAAACACTAAAAAAGCTCTTGATACATGGCTCAAATATAAAGATGCTAACTAAATTTATCAGAGTTAAAAGAGTCTATGATGTTCACTTTTTTACTAGGATAATTTCTGTGTGGGAACTAAAGTTCAAGGTGATGAGCCAGCATTAGAGTCTAGTTGTTCATAAATAGAAATGGTTTGTTTTTCTTTCCCAGTCTTTTTTTAAGCTTAATCTCATGAGAAACAAGAGAAAATCCTTTCTTTATGAAAATTCCTCTTGAAAATGGTAATGTTTTATAAAGAGAAAGATTAAACTTGTCATTGTTTGAGAGTTAAATATCACCTATATACATCACTACAAAAGTCATTCAAATACTGTTAGCTCTTTATTCTTGCAACCAACATTTATGGAACAATGACGATATTCATAGCACTGTTCTATTGCTCTGGGGATATAAAGATGAATGGAATGTGGTCCTTCGCAGCCCTGAAAGAAGGCACAGTTCAGTTAGGAGACAAGTTCACAAATAACTATAATAAGAAATTGAATTTGTCTAGTGCCTCCCCCCCAAAGAGATACAAAGTACTATAAATAGTGAGGTAGAAAACTCATTTGTGATTGAGAAAATCTGGAACATTATCTTGAAAATAATGACATTTAAACAGAGCTTGAAAAGATAGGTAGGAATTGTTAAAGCAGCATCGGAAGATAGGGAATTCTGAGCAAAGATCACTTCGAAGTTGGAAAGCTGGGGATATGTCTTCGAAATGATGAGAAGTCTACTTCAGTTGAAGCAGGAAGGGTAGTTAAGTGAGACAGTGCCCTAGAGCTTTGGAGATCTTTGGCATTTATTGGACACTCAGAGCAAGTTTAGCTAGATAGTTAAGAATCTAGGAGCTAGAACCAAATCGCCTGGGTTTGAGACCTAAATTTTAGACTAAATTTTAGCTATGTGACTTTGAACAAGTTATTTAAACTCAGCTTGCTCATCCATGATATCTGAAACTCTTACATTGGTTTTTTGAAATTCAGACTTTTTCAGCTTTTAGAAAGATTATGTTGTATAGTAATCAGATGTGTTAGACAACCGCCCCAACAAGGTCTGAGGCAGTGCCTCATAAACAACGCATTTGTATTTCCATAGCAAGTGATATGAGAATTTAGAAGTGAAATAAAAATGATATATACTCTTATATGCATTCAGTTCAGGTTTTATCTGGTGAATTTGTTACAAACTTATTTTTAAAACTACTGGCTTTCAGTACTTTTTCAGTAGATTTTGAAATTGTATGTAAGGGATTGGGGCCCATGGTAGTACCATTCTTGTAAGATTGTTATGAGATGCAAACGTGACAATATATGTGTGGGGCTTGTACCATGCCTGGCACTTGGAAAGTATTCATTGTTATTCTTTTTGCATTGTTAGGTACAAGTGGCTTGAGAGAGTAAGTGGCATGTCCAATGTCTCTAGCAATAGGGCAGTAGACCAGGATGGGAACTGCTCAGGCGAATGCTTACACCATGCTAGACAAGAGTCATGTAATAGAAAGGATTCATTCAATACTGGTTAAGTACTATGTTTGGATCCGTCCAGCCAAATGAGGTATAATGAACTTTGGTAGAATAGTGAAAAAGAAGAGCTACTGAGATATAGGGCTAGGGAGGAGGCAAAGATGATCCCAAGGATTCAAGAACAAATGACTTCTATTTTGTGTGGGTACATACACCCCACACTGTCAAATCATTGCCCCATGTGTTGTATTGGTAAGCCTCACAAGAACTCTGTGCTGAGGTGTGGTACTTGTAGTAGTTTTTTGATACCTGACACTAGTTCTTTCACATCTCCTTACATTTAATTGTGCTCCCTTCAGTGCCCCAACCCTAGCCTCCTGGTAAACTCCAACTTAATCCTTAGGATTAATTAATTAATCCTTCCTTTAATTTGGCACTGGTATCTGTCACAGCATTCATAGGTTGCTGTATCTCCGCATCTATGTATTCTGTCTCCCTACTCATTCTCATTAGTATTCCTAGCACCCACAATGATATTTAGGGGACATTTAATAGAGATTTAATGAATATGTGAATCCCCATTTTACAAGTGGAGAATTTGGTATTTTGATAGCATGTCCAACACTGTGCAGTTTAGTTGGAATTGAGAGTTAAACCAGGTCTGCCTAATTCCAAAGTCCATGTTATTTTCTCATCTTCCTCCTAAAGGAAGAAAAAATGTACATAGGTATTTATTTACACATGCACAGGGAATAAATACTAGTGAAGCTGCAAACATAAATGATTTTTGTTTTGTATTTTTCTAACACAGTGTGCTCCTTCAGTCATTTGTAAATTTGTATAAACAGAAGTTGACTTTTTTTGGTCTTTAAATATATTGTATATGTAAATCTAATAATGATCATTGGCTTAAAACACTAATAATACAGAGAAATGGAAAGAAGTTGGTAAAAATCACCCAAAATCCGCTATCCAGAAATAATGAGCTTCATTCTAGGTATTTCTCATGCATTATAGACCTATGTTTACAATTTACATAAGTGGGATATGGTGATATTTCCAGAAATTAAGTAGGAGATTTGTACCTTCAATACATATTTTGGTGTAATTGTCTTATCTTTAAAAAAAGAAAAAAAAAACCTCACACATGCTGGGTATATTCCACTTTCAGACCTCTGGACCAATTGCTCATACTCTGCCTAGAATGCTGTCCCCCAAGAGCCACTGAGCTAATATTCTGAACTCCTTGTAGTTTTGCTCAGGGCTGATAATTTCAGTGAAGTCTACCTGACCATCCCACTTCTGCATTTCTAGTCCTCTCTTAGACTGCTCTTCCTTTTTATCCCCATAACACTTAACCACCTTCTAATTTGTAATATCATTTAGTTGCTTATTATGTTATTTATTGTCTGGTTCTCCTACTGGAATATCACCTCCATGGAGGTGGGAACTTTATCTTTTTTTGTTCATTGACACATCCCTTTTCTTTCTTGTACATGTTGTTCATCATGTACATGAAGATGTACACGAAGCACCTAGAGAAGTGCCCAGCATGTACGCATTCAACAGAAATTTGTCAAACGAATGAAAATGTTACAGAAGAGTTCTGAATACAGTTTTCTGGCTGGTTAATTGAGACCTTGTCATCTCCTTATTTAGTAAATTTATATGAGCTAATGAACTTTTTATTGTTTCGTGAACTCAACAATTATTTAGAGCTGCAGATATTTTACATTTCCGTTGAAAAGACAACTCATTGGCCCTGTATGTTTCTGAACCTGCTACTGTTAGGAACTTATTACATGGAAACTAAAGAGTTTACCTAGAGAATATGTGAAATATGTTTCATATCTGATCATATAGTATCCTGCACTAAGTGCATCATAGTTAATGTAGACCTTTTTTCTGTGGATATTCTATTCATTCTGGAATCCAGGATACTTCATACTTTATCAGAATTCAGATCAAATAATTCTCCATGCTTTATTCTAATACTACTTGGTAATACTTGATGTATAGTTGGAAAGATTCTATGCCTATGAAGAATGTAGAAACTGGGGTAGAACTTCATAGAAGTATTCTGGTATATGTACTTTTAATCTATGCCCTTTAATAATATTATGTGCAAGTGCACATTTTCCCATTTCTTTGCTATACCATGATGTCTTTTCTTATGCTAGTCTTATTTATACATTTTGCATCCACTAATTTAATCTGAGGCTGTGTGTTTATTAGTCAATGCAAAATTTCATTCAGGTAATTGTTAAAACCATTCTGAATCATTGAAATGTTTAATAATGGAAGCAACCAGAGCACTGTTCATTTGCATGACTCTTGTTAATGCCATATGTAGTATTTCACAGAATGAACCTTCCTCATTTTTCAAAAATGTGCTTATAAAATTTGTGATGACAATTGAACAGCCCAACCCTATGAAATGGTAATTTATACAGCAATAAAAAATAAATAAATCCATGTATTGTGGGCTTGTAGCTAAAGGCAGCTGTGTTAAGCATGTTTTTTACATCAAAGTATTATATACAGTGCAGTTTAAGAATGTGTTGCACAGACTTTTTTTGAAGTACCCTCACATTAGCTGTGCTTTGGTACCCAGTCTATGAATATGAGGGAAGATACTGTTCTATGTCCCTCAGGAATGATAAACACAATGAACATATCAAGAATGCCTTTCTTTCAGAGGAATCAGAGCTTCTGTATAGCCACTATCTCACTTGCCTTTAGCACCTTTTGAAAAGAATTTCTCATGGACATTGTTCTGTAATTTCTCTGAATTATTGAAGTAACCAAGAAAGATGTCTCTGGCATTGAGAGAGAGAAATCGAAGCATCACATTGTCTACCTAGAATCTCCATTTATAACTGTTCAAACCAGTATTCCACATAATTCTACAGTAGTTCCTGAGAAAAGTAAAATCAGAGGATGAGAGCAAAGAAAAATAGACTATCTGATGAAATGAGTTTAGAATGTAGAATAACGTGCCAAAAGAAGTAAGAATATGGGTTTGGCCTAAAAACAGACTGGAGAAAGTGAGAAGAGGAAAACAAAACAAAACCTGCACTACATGATATAAGTCAGTTACCTAATAGATTTTCTTTTGCTATTGGTTAATTTCTTGACCTCTGTGACATGTTAATCAGCATGAAGAAAGGACGTGTGTGTGTGTGTATGTGTGATCATACATAAAACACACAGTAAAATAAAACTAACTTGTAACATATATTCAGGTATGAAATAATTGATCCATTTTTCTGGAAGTACATCACAAATTGGCTTAAACAGACTTTTTTTTTTAAGTGAAATTGGAATGTGATTGTTTGCGAGCCAAAAATGCATTCTTTGAGTACAACTTTACTACCAGCAATTCATTTATTTATTATGTAGGATGTCTTGTCAAACCAAATTAAAGGTTATATTTTGTCTTTTCCACAAGCAATCTAGAGCCAAGAATGAAAACCACATAATGTATTTTTAGGATTAAACCATTTATTACTGATAGATAATGGCAGAGCAGAAACAGAAGGCACCAGTTAGTCTGCATTAGCTCATGAGCCCTGTATAAGTTTTTTGTGAACTCTAAAGGTTTGTGAAATTCTATCACTTGCATTAGCTTTCTGATAAATTTCTGATGTGGTCAGTTGTCCTCTTTCCCTGGTCATTGCGAGTCATTCTGCACACTGCCAAGGGGCTTCTATTCTCAGGGGATCTTTGCCAAGAATTTTCCCCTTAGGGTGCTTTTTAGAAAGAATGAGCACCTTTGCCAAATAAACTAAACCTCCTCTCAGGCCAACCACTTTAACCACTATGGGGGAGGGATCCCTTCATGTAGAAAAGAAAGAGTTGTGTGGTAGGAATAGAAAAACCTCATTCTTACTCAGAATGCTGCCCTGATCAAGAAGCTAAGTATATGACAAAATCAAGAATCATATATAGAGCTAATCCTTATTGAGGACATTCTGTGATGCCAAAACCAGCCCCCAAAGCACAGTGTACCAGATAAAAATTAAAATTTTCCCATAATTCTCTGCATTTGTGAAATAATGCATTTAGATCTGGATACCATATTTTAAAAGGAATATTAACAAATGACCACAGTGATAAGGAATTTGGACAAATGGGATTCCAGAGTTCAATAAATTGAGGATATTGCTCTTGGAAGAAAAGGTTTGGTGGGAACAAGGTAAATCTTTTTAGATAAAAATATTTAAAGGGTTTGCCATGAGGAAGGTATAGAGGAGGAGGAGATGCAGGACATAATGTAGTTAAAAATAGCAAATTCAATATGTCTTTTTCTTTAAAAATATAGGATACCAAAAGCTCAGTAAGACTTGGGTTAATTAAAGAGAGGATTAAGTGAGAAATCATCCTAAGGGAGGTCATAGTTTCAAAACAAGGTTGAGAAACACTGTTTTAGAACATTTAAAGAGCTCTAAAAATGGAATCAGTTGTCTAGTAACATAATCAGTCTCAGGAAAGTGATGTAGCCAAACCATACTTTTTAAAATAAATCTGAATTTTCTCTTATAATCATAGGAAGAGCTCTGTTTCAGAGGCCATTTCTAAAGTCCTGTTGCATATATCCATGAAGTACATTGAAAGTCAAAACCATTGTGACCACAGAATTCATTTATATCACAACACTTTGGTTCTAATATGACCTCATGAGATACAGTTTGCACATGGGCCAAAGTCCACAGCAAGCGGTGTATTCACAGATGAATTAATTGCTATAAGACATTAGAATTTTTTTCATAGGTGTTTTTAAGAGTCTACAGGGTGGAAAATTTAAATCACTTTTATTTTAATAAGAACCAAATAGCCCAAATGTATTGAAATTCTAAGATGTAACTTACATCAACAGGATGGTTGATAAATGGTGCCCATCCTTCAGTATATAAATTGGTTGTGATATATCTTCATCAGATGGTTTTTCATGAAGCTTACTATCTTAAATATATGGCCCTCCATTCCATGGCCATAAAGATATACCATAGTAAAATAAATAGAATAATAATAATATATGTGTGTTTGGTGGGTTTTGTACCTTTATAAAGAAAAGTCTATCACCAGCACTGATTATTTTTTTTAATGTTTATTTATTTTTGAGAGAGAGACAGTGAGAGCCAGAGAGGAGCAGAGAGAGAAGGAGAGGCACAGAATCCGCAACAGTCTCCAGGTTCCAATCTGTCAACACACAGCCCGATGCAGGGTTTGAACTCACGAACCGTGAGATCATGACCTGAGCCGAAGCTGGATGCTTAACCGACTGAGCCACCCAGGCACCCCAACACTGATTATTTTTAATAACACAATTTGAGAAGTGCTTGTGAAAGTTAGTCTTTCTAAAAGTTCCTAGTGAAAGAAAACAAAGAGGATAGTAGCTGTATGAGTTGTTAGAACTTACTTGAGTTTGGTGGACTGGTGTGTTTATTATTTTTTTTAATGGTGAGAAATGAGATGTATGTTTGTCAAATAGAGGAATTATAGATAGCATATGGAGAGGGAGAGAAATTGAGATAAAATGAAGTGGTGATGGGTATGGGCCCAAGAACTCAAATAGCAAGGAGGAGAACGGTTCTTTCTCTAGTTAAATGGTTGTCGATGGGGAATACCTTTGCCCTCCAGAGTACATCTGACAACCCTGGTGACAATTTTGTTGTCACAACAGGATTGGTTGGTGCTCTGGCATCGGGTGAGTAGAGAGGCTGGGGATGCTGCTAAACATCCTAATAATGCACAAGACAGCCCCCACAATAGAGGATTAGCCAGTCCAAAATGTATATACTGCCACGGTTAAGAAATCCTGATCTAGATGAGAGAGTAAGAATATATTGGGGGACTATACAAAGAAATATGTAGGTACAGGAGATTTAAATTGAAGAAACTTGAACCCTATGGCCTTAATATTATTAAAATAGAAAGCCACGTGTCTGATAATTCCAACAGCTTTGTTATTAACATGAATCAAAAGTCAGACTTAGAGCTCATGCCTGGCTCAGACAGTAGAGCATGTGACTCTTGACCTCCAGGTTGTAAGTTCAAGCCCTGTGTTGGGTGTAGAGATTACTTTTTTTAAAAATGTCAGAATTACTTTAGTAACATCTTAAGACCTTAGTTATTTTCTTCATGGGTACATGTAATAAAAGTATTTTGAAATTCCATTTTAAATTGCATGCATATGTCCAATGAGCAAGTCAGCAAAAATGCTTTTGTTAACTTAAAAATAACACTCTAGCAGTAAACATTTCATTAACTTGATCTGGCAAACAATAATGCACATAGTTTTAAAACAGAGCTGCCAATCTCTCATCCTGTTGGATTCTTAAAAGATTTTGAGGCTGGTATTCTTCCAGGCCATTATCCTGTTTCTGAGGAATAGCTCTCTTTTTGCTAACCAAATCCAAATGAAAGAGAGCTGGTATACCAGAATGCAGAGATGAGCTGTAATTTCATTGTTGGTCAGTATATGCTTCATAAGAATCTTGTTTTTACTATTGTTCTATTTCAACAACTTTTTTATTAGACAATAAATGAATAAAACTAAAGGAATTAGTATGAGAGCTTTCATTTTAACCCAAATGATACTTTTTTTTAAAATGTCTGAAATTTCAATTTTCTGATTTTTTCTTATAAGAAAACCTTTGTTTTAAAAGCCATTTAAAAGTTGTAATGTACATTTTTTTAGTGCAGTTCTGACTGGCAGCTACATGGTATAAACAAAACAAACAAAAAAAAATTCCTTCTATTGCTTCCCTCTAAACATGGAAAAGTGGAATTGTCTGGATTGCTTCTATACTTTTCACAGAAACACCTGTTATAATAATACATTAACTCCCACCATTGGCCAGTTGTTCCTGGGACCAGTTCTTCCATTTTGTGATTTGTGCCTTCATCCTAAATCTGGCAGGTGCCTTCATTCTCCTGGCTTTTATCTTTATTTATATTAAAACATGTTTCAGAGCACATGGGAACTTCCTGTGTTTCCAAATATCTATGTGGAATTGTTAGAAGTGTAGTATAACTTTGTTTATACCTTTAGAACAGGTACATTTTCTCATGGACTACAAAGGAAAAATTGGTGTTTTTTTTTTTTCTCTCTCAACAAATTCTTTAGTCAAAAATGAGAGTAAACTAGCTTAACATTTAGGTAGTGATTCATACTTCATAGAACACTGTCATATACATTATCTTGTTTGGATCTCACAATAACTGTTTGAAGGGAGTATTATTATTATCTTGGAGATAAATGAACTGTAAATTTCAGTGATGTTTATGACTCCAAAGCCCACAGAATCCAAAATGAGCCTCTGGAAGTTAACAGCCAGGTGTTCTGATTCCTGCTTTATGTGCTCCATTTCCTAGTTCTGCTCTGCATTCTCAGGGACTCCGGGCCACGTGATTAGGACTCTGGGTGGCATACGTGGGGGTGGGAGGGGGACCTGAGGGAGGAAACAGAGAAAAACCTCCAGATAGGAAGACTGTCTTCCTATCCAATAATCCATTTACTGTTCCCCTCCCCCATTTTTCTGGAGCCCCAGTACCACACTTGTGTTCTGGCCAGTTTCCCCAGTTGACTCCAGCTCTTGACTCCTTTCCTCAGTGCATGCTGTGACCCTGTTCTCTTAATCCTCTCTAAATCCTGCATTTTACTGCTCCTGCAAGCTGCTCTGTCTTTTTTTTTTTTTTTCAACGTTTTTATTTATTTTTGGGACAGAGAGAGACAGAGCATGAACGGGGGAGGGGCAGAGAGAGAGGGAGACACAGAATCGGAAACAGGCTCCAGGCTCTGAGCCATCAGCCCAGAGCCTGACGCGGGGCTCAAACTCACGGACCGCGAGATCGTGACCTGGCTGAAGTTGGATGCTTAACCGACTGCGCCACCCAGGCGCCCCGCTGCTCTGTCTTTATAAAGAAACATTTTTATTTCTTTCTTTCTTTAAATGTTTGTTTATTGTTGAGACAGTGAGAGCGAGGGGCAGAGACAGAGGGAGACAAGGATCTGAAGTGGAGAGCCTGATGTGGGGCTTGAACTCACCAACCATGAGATCATGACCTGAGCCAAAGTTGGATGCTTAGCTGATTGAGCCACCCAGGCACCCCATAAAGAAACACTTTTAAGTGGTGGAAGTGTTATAGTCAAAGCAGTTTTTAAGAAATTTCATCAATGTAGCCTCCTCCTTTTCCTGCAGAAAAACGTTTAAGGTACAAAGATTACGGTAATCATGTTTCAATATGATAGTATGTTATTGATATATTAATATTAGAAGTTAGGCATCAGTGTGATAGAAAGGAAAGTGGAACTAACAGGCTTTACTTATTCAGACTGGTTTTACCAAAACTCATTTCTATACATAGTTAATGTTAGGAGTCCCGTTGGATAAAGAAGCTAGTTCTATTGCACTCAGTACCTGCTTACTAGTAGAAGAGTGCATCATACCCATCAAGCGCAATAATGTCACTGTTTTATTGCTAGATGTAATATTAAGAAGGCTAAGACTTGGGATACCTGGATGGCTCAGTTGGTTAAGTATCTGACTCTTGATTTCATCTCAGGTCATGATCTCATGGTTTGTGGGATCCAGCTTTGTGGGATCAAACTCCACATGGGGCTCTACACTGACAGCATGGAGCCTGCTTGGGATTTTCTCTCTCTCTCTCTCTCTCTCTCTGCCCTTCCCCCCACTTGGGCATACTCTCTCTCTCTCTCTCTCTCTCTCTCTCTCTGCCCTTCCCCCCACTTGGGCATACATACTCTCTCTCTCTCTCTCTCTCTCTCTCCCCCTCTCCCTCTCTCTCTGCCTTTCCCCCCACTTGGGCATACATACTCTCTCTCTCCCTCTCTCTCTCTCTCTCCCTCCCTCCCTCCCTCTCAAAATAAGTAAATAAACTTAAAAAGAAGGCTAAGTCTTAAAATCTCATAAAATGATTATTTTTGCAATTCTGTATTTGCATTTGTATGTTTGGATGTGAGAAAGAAATATATTGAACTAATATTGTTCTGAACATCTATCACATACTAGATGCTGCTTTAAGCACTAGATGTACAGTGATGAACAAAACAGAAAGTTCCAGCCTTACTGGCATTTCCACTGGGAGGTGGGTAAGGTGGTCAAGAGAGAAGATAAGGCAAACCCAGATATAGACATTATGTTTTCATATCAGAATTTGAACTAGCAACCACAACTGAACCATGGCACATCAGAGAACTTAACATTGATTCATTCACCCACCCACTCACCATCCCACCAGACTTACAGTGAGAACCTTCAGGCACTTGTTAAGAACTGGAGAGATAACTAAGTAAACAGGGGAAGGGGTGGGCAAAATGGGTGAAGAGGAGTAGGAGGTATAGCCTTCTGGTTATGTAATGAATTAGTCTGGGAAAAAACAAGGCAAAGAACAGTGAATATAATCAAGGATATTATAATAGCATCATATGGTGGCAGATGATAGCTACACTTGTGGTGAGAATAACGTATAGAAAAGTTGAATCACTGTGTTATAAACCTGAAACTGATGTAACATTGTATGTCAGCCATACTCAAATAAAATTTTCTTTTTAAAAGTAAGTAAATGGGGGGCACCTGGGTGGCTCAGTCAGTTAAGTTACTCAAATAAAACTTTCTTTTTGAAAATAAGTAAATGGGGGCACCTGGGTGACTCAGTCAGTTAAGTGTCTGACTCTTGATTTCGGCTCAGGTCATGATCTCATGGTCGTGGTGTTGGACTCCACACTGACAGCACAGAGCCTGCTTGGAACTCTCACTCTTCCTCTCTCTACCCCTCCCCCATGTGTGCACATAAACAAACAAATAAATAAACAAACTTTAAAAATAGAAGATAGATAAAGTAAACGGAGTGTTCAACCCCCTAATCCCAATCATACCTTCTCAAATTCAAATCAACAAATATTTATTGAAAACCTGTTATGTGCCTCAACAGATTTTTAGTCCTGGCTACAATTAGAATTACTGGATAGCCTTTTAAAAATACCAACACTTATGGTCCACTTAAGACCAATTAAATCAGAATTTTGAGAGTGATATCCTGGCATTGATACTTTTCCGAAACTTTCTGGTATGATTCTGATATACAGCCAGAGTTGAAAACCCATTTCCATCAGAGGCCCAAAGGGAGAAAAATACCAGAAAAGTAAGAAAAAGAAAATTCAATCATGCATCCATGTTTATAGAAGATACTATGTTTCTGAAATTCCATAAAGAAGGGGAGGAGGAGTAAACACTTTTCCCTTCATATTTTTATCTACCAAATAAGTGTTAACTCCTTCTATGAGCAGAGGGGAATTGGAAAAGGTTTAAAGCATACCCCTTCCCTCTAGGAGCTTAAACTATGCTTAGAAATAAAAGGCAGAGACTAGAGAATTGAAAATATAAGAGTTCTCAAGAAATATCCCCAAATGGCAAAAGACATGCGTAATTTAGTCTATAAATTCCCATAAGGACAAAGGACACTTGAAAGTCAGGGACTTTTCTGAGGGAAAACCAAGAAAATCATTCACCCCATGTTAACACTCAATAAAGCAGTTATATAGACACTGGTTTTGCAGCAGAAAATTTGCATTCCTCTACAAAGAAGCAGACCTTTTGTTATTTAAGGAGAGGATAGTCTCATGAGAAAGAAGTATGACCAGGATTGGTGGGTGTCTCAGTCGGTTGAGTGTCTGCATTGGCTGAGGTCATGATCTCACAGTCATGAGTTTGAGCCCCAAATTAGGCTCTCTGCTGTCAGTATAGAGCCCACTTTGGATCTTCTGTCCCTGTCTCTTTTTGCCCCACATTCTCTCTCTCTCTCTCTCTCTCTCTCTCTCTCTCTCTCTCTCTGTCTGTCTCTCTCTCTCTCTCTCTGTCTCTCTCTCTCTCTCTCTGTCTCTCTCTCTCTCTCTCTCTCTCTCTCTCTCTCTCTCTCTCAAAAATACATAAACATTTAAAAACAAATAGAAATGTGACTATTTCAAATGACAGATCCATCTGTTCATGAATTGTGATACCTACTTACAGGGACATACACCTCTCCAAAGGCTTAGAGCAGTCAGTGAATGTCCCCAGTGAGATTTTTAGGAATATAATAATTATTCCAAGAAATATTCCCATTAAAAATATATGAGGTGGTTTACATATTACCTTATTTAATCCTCCCAAGTATGTTATTGAGAACATGAATCACATATCACTTTGAAGTGACAAATGCAAGTTTTGAGTTTAAGTCTTCTAAGTTCATTGCTTTTTTTTATACCGAAATGTTTCTCAATCTTAGCTACATGCCATAATAACTAGTGAACTTTTCAAAATTGTCAGGACGCAGTTCACCAGTAGTTCTTATAATAGGTGGAGGGAAGAGGGGGAGGTTAAGGGGGGGGGGGTGGCAGCAAGGAAACAATACAGGTTCTTCCCCCCAAAAATAATTTTTCAGTAATCCTTACTGTCACCTCTTCTGAAGAATAAATTTGTTAATAGTTAAACTTTCTACACAACTATGAAACTAGAGAATATTTATGAAAACATAAAATTGTATGAGATAACAGAGTTTTGATAACCCATAAATGCCATTATCTGGTAACCTAACTCATCAGCCACTCTTATTACACAGCCTTATTAAAATGTAAATTAAATATAATGTATTCTGAAGAAAATTACTTTGAAAATGTGGGCTTGGGCTTTCTACATCAGAGTTAAAATCAAGTTGAATAAAATTTTTCAGAAGAGCCATTCCAATTTCTTGCTAGATTATACAATTGAAGCCAATTAATGTTGTATGGAAACTCAGAATCATACTGCATTACTGGAAGAGTATTTTCGTATCTATCTATTGCAGAAATGTGTGCTGTATTTTAAGATTTAGGGATAACATTTTAGACCCATCCAAGAGTATTTAATATAAGCAGAATCTGTTACCATCTGAAAAATTACTTCTTAGTTCCATAAAACAAGACATACTTGTAAAGGGTAAATCTTTCCTAGATTTAGGATCTGAAAGTATTTTCCTGGGATGTTTTCTAATTACAGGGTAGCCTACTGAAAACATCTTTAAATAGGATAAGTTTTAATCCATTTTGCATGTCTTTAAATGCATGTGTACCAACACATTTTATGAATGGAAAGTAGGAGCTATATTTATATATACAAATCCAAAGAATGTGCATTTTTGGAATTAGACATTTACTAAACACAGCTACCAGGGGAAGTAAGATTTGTGGGTGGTGCCACTTTTCTAAGAGAAAAATGCAGCCTATTCTGTTTTGTAGAGCTTAGTTCTTTTTTCTTTTAAGTTTATTTTTGAGAGAGAGAGAGGGAGCACATGAGTGCCCGCCATGAGAAGGGGAGGGGCAGAGAGAGAGAATCCTAAGCAGGCTCTGCACTATCAAAGATAGGGGGCTCCGTCTCATGAACTGTGAGATCATGACCTGCGCCTAAATCAAGAGTTGGGCACTTAACCAACTGAGCCACCCCGGCACCCCAGAGCTTAGTTCTTTTATAACTTGTATAGACCTTTGGTTATCCTCCTATTCCTCTTCTCTCCTAGATACCTTTTGATCACATAACTTAATGAGATTTCGTTGAGCTAATGAAAGAGAAAATTCAAAGCTATTAATCTTCTTAATAATCGCTTAGTATCCCATTTCCAGAGAAAGAAGAGTTCCTGCTTCTGCCCAAGGTGAGTCCACTTCATCTGTAATCTATATTCTTAATTCCATGACTGCTGATTTAGTCTAGGACAAACACCTTCAAGTCGATCCTCCCTCCTATGTATCTTCAGCCTACCCTTTTCTCTCCACCATTTCCTTCCACTCCTGTAAAAACATGTTCACTTTTCTATCTTAACAAGAGCAATGATAAGGAAAAAGCTCCCTTAACCCTCCACTTCCTCACACCCAATGTGTCCTCTAGCCCCTTCTCTATATTTGCCCTTCCCTTCTTCCAATAGGATCTCTTCCCTGTCCACATCCCATTTATTCTTCAACCCACATTTGGGCTTCCACCACAAAGGTCACTACTAACATCCTCATCGTCACACCCAGAGTATACTTTCTACCTTCATTTATCTTCACCTTTCAACAACATTTGACACTATAGATCACTCTATCCATCTTGAATTATTTCTTTCTTTGCCTTCAGTGACCCCCTTTTGCTCTCTACTTCTATGACTGCTTTTTCTGAAACCCCTTTCCTGGCTCATCTTCTGTCCATGCTTCTCAGAGTTTTATTCCCAGCTCTCTTGCTCTTCATGTTGTCCCTGGATAATTGTGTTCATCCTTGGCTTCTGCAAGTGGTTATGTTGGAGTTAGCTCCTAAGGACCAGTTATGCACATCTCTTCTCAAGTCTCTGTTCATTGACCGTCATCATGGTAGCTTGAAATTGGCCAAGGTGGGAGTATTTGTGCCACAGAAATCAGCAAATCAGGGAGGCTTAGGTTTTTTGTTTTGTTTTTATTTGGGTTTTTTTCCTATGAGCTAGCTTAATAGCACACCACTGGCTTTAGTAATGACGTAAATGCTGCCAGTTCTCAAACCTGCATCTCACACTTTCTGAGCTCCAGCCAATATTTCCAAATGATTTCTGGCCAGCTCCTCTTGAATCCCCAAATGAAACTCATTTTCTTCTTCCAAAGCAGCCTTCTTCTGCACTAGTCCATGCTTTGGCTAATGACCCCACCATTCTCCCTCCTGTCATCCTTGTAGGAAGCCAAAACTTCTCTCTCTGGACCATTGTATCTGATTGGGATGTATTTATATCTCCACCTTGTTTCATAAAAGATTTAATTTATCCCAAAAGTAAGTACATATGATAGGAAAGGACAGAATAATTTCTCTCACAGTGATAGTAAAGGAGGGGATCTGGGAAAGAAAGAAAGAGAGAGGAGAGAGAGAGAGAGAGAGAGAGAGAGAGAGAGAGAGAGAGAGAGAGAGAAAGCACAAGAAAAATAGATGAACTCAGAAGTGAGATGAGTGTGCAAAACACATGCCATGAAGTCCAGCCAGCTACATCCTGTCAGTTAACTTAACATCCTGAATTGCTCTGGACCCATCTTTGCCAGCAATGTAGTATCACAGCCTCCCTATGCACCCTCTCTGCCCCCAGACTTACTGCTTTCCCACCCTCCCATTCACTTCCCATAATGCTTCCAAAGAGATGATTCTTAAACCCAAATCTGATTCTATCACAACACCTTCCCCTTCAGCTTAGAAACTTAGAGTAGTTCTCCACTGCCTTTGGGGCAAAGTCCAAACACACACCCAGAGGAAACCTCCATCAGATTTCGGGTTCATCTTATAAGATGCATTCATCTCAGATATCACTCCTTTTTGAAGCCTTCCCTGGGTCCCATAGACCTTCTTCCACTATGTATCTGTATTCCTCATATGTATCTGTTATTTGATTCAATATATAGTTGTGGAATTTTTTATGCCATTAATTGTATTTGGTATTGAAGATACAAAGTTCGACAGTCCTTGTGTTTTAAGGACCTCTAGTTGAAAAGCGCATTTAAGCAAACTATAGAAAGTGTAATAAGCTCTACAGAGTAGAAGAGAGTGCAAGGTACAGAGACAATAGGAAGGAAGAAGAGGAACATTGTCTCATAGCACATATGAGATTCTAATGTGACTATTACTTGTGTTTCTCTCCCACTGGAATGGGAAGCATGTATATCCCATGTACCACAACAGAAGTACAGAGGAGGTGTGCAGTGGTAGGTGTATGTTGGATGGATGGATGGATGGATGAGAAGAAATTGCAACAACTGCCTAAAATTATTAGAAGATTACCAATAATTCCAGGGACCCTTACTTACCACTTATATGAATATGAGAACATGTATACCCTTACAACACTGTATAGGCTGAATCTGCCATGGGAACTTCTGTTTGCGGTTCAGCCAGTTTTGAATCTGTTAGCCTTCAGGGAGGAGCTCAGGGCCTAGCCTTTTCAGTAAGCCCTTTGCTAGATACATCAAAGAAGTCTGTCACTTGATGGTTCATTTGCTTTACAGTTTGCCAGAGGCTCAGGCAAAAGGTCCCAATTAAAAGATCTATGTGTTTCTGTGGTCTCTTGCTCAGCACTAAGGGGAGAATCCCCCGGGCTTCATCACTTCACCAAACAATGCATTCAGTTGGTCCTACTAGATTATAACAAAAAAAGCCCCACACACTCTAAAACTTTACAGTTTGGTTTCCCCCACAGTTGCATCCCCCTGATCTCTGAAGAACTCTGTTTATGCTGATATAAAAGTGTCTAGACTCTAGAACAGTGGTTCTCAGTCTTGGCTTTAAAAAAAAAAAAGGAAAGGAAAAGGAAAAGCAACACCAGACTCCACCCTCAGAGAGTTACTGGCTTCTAGAAGGGCCCGAGCATCAGTATTCTTCTTTGAAAGTACCCTGGTTGATTTTAATGTGTAACCAGGATTTGAAAACAGTGACTAAGAAGAATCAAGACCAGAATACTTTACACTTAGCCTGGAATTTACTTTACAAGACCGCTTCCTTCTTATCCTTGAGGTCTGTACCTAAATGTAACTTTCTCAGTAGGGCTTCACCCATTACCCTGTGGCTCAGAGAATTTACCACAATCTGAAAATCACTTGGGTATTTAGGCTTTTCTGGTTTATTATCTGCCCCTCCTACTAGGTTAGGAACTTCATAAGGTATTTACTGGCATCTGCTGTTGAGTGAATGTGAGCCGTAAATCTAAGAATATGTATGACTGCTCGTAGACTGAATCAACAGAGAGGAAAAGGGAGTTGAAAGAAAGAGTAAAAAGCAGGTGAAAGTTTGAAATCAAGGAATTCTGTATTTAGGAGAGAATTACAGAATGCCTCAGTAGATGAGTCAAGTCAAGGCATAATTCTAAATTACAGTGCCACAGATTACCTACCCATAACACTTTTTTACGGCCGAAAAACAAAACACATTTTTTATTCACTAAGTAATGTATGCTTGTAAAAAATTCAAATAACACTGCTGAAAGTGAAACTTCTAACACCCCACCCCATTCTCCAAGAATAACCTATTAATTACACTTTAGTGTTTATCATTTAAAGTATTATATAATGTGTACACAAGTAATATATAGGTTGGTTAAAACAGAATCACACACTTTAAAAAATGTATTTCTCAATAACTAAGTTATACATAAACATGTAGTCAAAGCCTAGAGTTGCCCTGTGGCAGGACACCTGTAAGGGTAACTTGATGATTTAGTGCAAACTACATTTTCATAAGATAATCTAGTTACTGAGATAGGTTTTTTAAGTGTTCACTTTCTTTTGAATCACCCAGTATTTTACACACACACACACACACACACACACACACACACACACGCACACACACAGACTCACGTTCCAAAAATGAATTCTTATTGTACCTATTAATGAAGGTTAGTTATTTTATTTTATTTTTTAATGTTTTTCTGTTTTTGAAAGAGAGAACACAAGTGGAAGAGGGGCAGAGAGAGAGGGAGACACAGAATCCAAAGCAGGCTTCAGGCTCTGAGCTGGCAGCACAAGGCACGACACAGGGCTCACACCCACAAACCATGATATCATGACCTGAGCTGAAGTCAGATTTTAACTGACTGAGCCACCCAGGTGCCCCTGAAGGTTAGTTATTTTAGAGGTTAGCTCTCCTCCCCAAATTGAGGCTTAGATTTAAGTTGTTTTAAATAGTGAATAAGTTTGGTAGTACCTTCTTTATCACAGTGCAGCTACTCAGAAACATACTAGTTCAAAGTCAGCAAATTATGTAGACCAAATCCAACCCTTTACCTGTCTTTATAAATAGTTTTATTGCAACATAGCTATACTTATTTATTTCTATAACGTCTATAGCTGCCTCTATGCCATAACTGTAGTGTTGAGTAGTTGCAGCAGAAACCATATAGTCCAAAAATCTAAAATGTCTACTATCTAGTTCTCAAGGGGAAAAGGTGGCTGATTCCTACCCTAATTGATCAAAGAAATTAAACCATCAGTAAACAGTCAGAACAAACCAACTGAGCCCAGTGTATGAGAATGTGTTGGTGGTTCTGGGATTTTACATTACTAGTTAAAGAAAGAGTGGACTGTACTTATCTGATTGCTTTTCATAGGAAGGAAGTAGGCCAAAGCCTTGGTAAGTGATGGTGGAAGAAGGAGTGGGAAGGCATGTTCCATCTAGCTGGGTCCCGTTTTCCTGTCAGGCAGGTCACATCTTCTCCCTTTCTATTCTCCCTCCCAAGGAGAACAGTGCTCAATTAAGATGTGGCCAAGATTTTCAGAATACCTATAGGTTGGATCCTTTGAATTGAAACCAGTCTGCCCTGTCTTGGCTGCCAAGCTTTATATATCATTTGGCTGAACAATTAAAGGGCTGGGCACCTTGTTGAATGCTGCTCCAGGTGCATTGGGATGACATCTGCTCCCCCTACCATTCAGCATGCAAGGTGGGGACCCCACATAGTGATGGCTATGAGAGAGGCACCACAAGACATTTGGTTTTCATCTCCATTTGGCTTATCTATTCTCCCCCAATCCCAAATTTTGTTGGAAACACCCCTCTCTGGAGATTGCATGGCAAATCTTCCAGTGATAGGTCTCTCTGAGTGTTTGCATTAGTCAGCTTTGGAAAGGTGTGGTGCCATAGCAGGGGGAAAGCATTATGGCAGGTCAGGCTTGCTAGGGGCCAACAACCTCCTCTTTGCCCGGTATTGGTCTCTAGTGAGTGCCTCCTTCCTGTGGAACTGGTGTTAGGTGAATTCACATATTGCTATCTCTTGGGTAAGTCATGTACAGACTGACCCTGAATTTGGTTTACAACATCCCTCTTAAGTTATGAATTATTTGGAGATTGGAGTGCCCCTCTTCCCTGTCTTTCTTTTTTGCATCCCTTGAAACTCCGTGTTTAAACCATTGCCCCTATTGAAAATAAGTGTTAATATATTATATTCCGATGGGTATTTGCTTTTAAGCTTGTGTGATTTAGAATTCCCTAGAATCTCAGGTGTGAACATTCACATTTTCTAGAACTGCCAGTTCCTACCTGCCACTTTTTTCTTGCCTTCATAACATTCGTATACAGCTATACACCGTCCTAGTCATTCAGAGTGGGGATGGTGTTAGCCAAAAATTTGAATGATCTATATAACTGAGAACAAATAAAATTTTTTGTCTGACTTGTACAACTAAATGTTTAGCTGCCTATTGTATCAGTGTGATTGACTTGAATTTTTAATGATGAAATAGCAGAACCGAGAGGGACCTTGAAGACCATCTAATTGTGGAGATGTAGAAGGGGCTTATAGAACTGGAATGACTTGTTCAAAATGATAAAGCCTGGTCCTTTAGGCCTTTAGATAAAAGGCTTAATCTATAGTTACACATCCCACCCATAAGACTTCCCCTCTAAAGGGCAATTTAAACAAAAGGACATTCCAGTTTGGGCTCATATTGCTTTCTCTGATGAGTATGTGTGTGTTCTGAGGCTCTCTCTGCTGTCTGCAAATCAGACATTCTTGCTGGATTGCATCAGATTGCAGGCGACATGATTGATGAAGAAAGGGCAGAGGAGAGATGACGTAATGGCTAGTGCAGCATTTACCTGCAAATTATCTCTAGCTGTGTACTGCTCCGTGTCTGTGTGACTCATGCACTGAGGCACCGCCATCCCTGTTATTCAGCACTGTAGCCTCACACTTACCTCACTCGATGTTTCTCTCCTTTTCTTGCCAAATCTGATTAGAAGCACTTTTGTTTTAAGCAAATGTTTATGAAGCCATAAGTGGACTTTATACCAGTGACCATGTGGGGAAAATAAAAGAATATTAGAACAAGAAAATTACATACTGACTTGATAAATCAACTTGATGTCTCTGTTAACTTCAGTAAACACATAGGACCTGTTATGTACTCTATTCTGTCACTGCTGATAGTCTTCTTCCTTATATGGCTAATTTGTCTCTCAGCTTTAGTTTAACAGCTGACAGCAAAACCTATAGCAAATGCCTACCTGTATCAGTGACTATGGCACACAAGCCTTCACGTGCTCTTTTCCTTGTAAGCCTCAAAACAGTTACTACATGTACCCATTTTAGAGGTAAAGACACTGACCCAGTTCCCTTAGCTTAGCTAATATGTGTCAGAATTGGGACTGGAATCCTGGTCTCTTGACACCAAGTCTAGTACTTTTTCCACTACCTCACAAATGTCTTTGATTTATATACTCAAGGAATTTTTGCAAGAAAAATGTTCATTCTTCGTATTTGGTATAGCACCTGCGTCAGCTCTTTGTTTATCCTTGGGGCGCTACAAGTCTAGAGAAGAGCATGTGTATGTTTATCGAATAATAACCCCTCAAGTTCTGTGGTAGAGTTGTATCATTCAAACACTAAATTTGCATAAGTTCAACTACACCTGCTCAGAAAATGAATATAAAAAGAGAAGGAATAATAATTTACATTGTGCAAACAAGTCTATTCTGGTTATATTCGATAAATCCATACCTAGGAGTGAACCTGAGATAGGGGCTGCATATTGATTTTTCTCAACCCGGGTCTGTTCTGCATTCACTCTCAGGGTAAGCATCTCACCTTGCCCAGTGTGCTGTTTTTGTACAGCATGCATCCTAAACACAAGGCAGCTATTTCTTCTTGTGTTCAACCAAAGACGTGGTAATTATACCAGTCCCAGAAGAAAAGCCCACCTGGGTTGTACCTACTGAGAGATATAGTATGCTGGCTTCCAGCTTAGAGCCTTCCTCGGGGATTTTTAAGGTAACTTTGGCACAACTTGATTTTTTTCTTTACATGTTTTTTGAAAAGCCAAGACCTCAAGTAAAATGCAGCTGCTGTAGGTTAACATTGGCTTGTGTAAATCAGGCAGGGAAATTTTGTTTAGGTTGAACTGAAGCTGCCTTAGGCCCAACAACCTTATGTATATTGGTTGCTAAACATGTCTTCCATTTTCCACTGTTGTGCCAGGTTGGAAGGACTAATACCAAGGAGATCAAATACTCACTATGTCCATAAGAAAACTGTGTTGTTACTGACACCAAGGGAGGCGAACCAACAGGAGGAAAAGAGTGATGCGATTCACCCAACAGGGTAATAGGGAGAAGTAGAGGATTAAGAAAGCCCCATTGGATATAGTCTCAGGTGATCTTTGAGAGGATAGTCATAATCAAGCATAAAGTCAGAAGCAAGACACAGAGAGCAAGACACAAGCACATCTAAAATCAGATCAGAGTAGTCAGCAGGATATCATGAATCCAAAAAAAGGGCAGTGGGAAGAGATGCCTGGGAATTGAGATCTGAGGACAAGGGGTTGGTGAAGGTAGTACATAAAAGATAGGATTTGGAGGTTAAAAGCAGAAGCACATGTTGTTATCAAGAAGAATTCTGGCTTCTGAGTTTGTCTGCAATTCCCCCAGTGGTGCTGGTGGAGAAGATCCAGCCTCTGCGGGAGGAGAGGCAGGAGAATTATTGATGTCTTGTGGCAAACAGCTTCTCATATCGTCCTACCCTTAGCATGTTGGATTTTATGCAGTTGTTACTTTTCTACGTAGTTATGTTCTAATTTTCTCCCAATTTGGGAAATCAAGGCTGGCTCTGCAAGGCTGTCATTGGGTTGCAGAAGAGGGTGCCAGAGGTCAGGGTTCATACATGGAGAGCCAGTAGAGGTTCAACTCTCATGAACAGAAAAATTGACTCATTCATAATACCAAACCTCATCATATTCAAGGAAATGGAGTGAAAACCAAGGCACCTCCCTTTCTTTCCTGTATTTGTGTGGCTAACAGCACCTTGCATTGTTAAAAGTGAAATCCTGTTGATGATAATTTTCTTTCTCTCAGATTGCTCACTTTGTGTTTTTGACTTACTATTCAATGTGAACTACAGGAGACTGCCTGACTACTGTCACTAAGAAATAGGCTGCCTTGGAGAAGTTGAACCTGGGAGGCTAAGGTGCTCAGATTAGGACAGAATCTCACAGCAGGGTCCCTCTATTCCCACTGTATATGTATAAGAATTCCCTTGGGTGCTTATGAAAAATGTAGGCCTCACAGCACCACCTTAGACTAAATATAAATCCATGATCGAATGTGGCTAAAGAATATGCATATTAGTAAACACTCTTGAAGATTCTTATGAAGCCTAAAATTTAAATTTTTTTTACTGTTTATTTTTGAGAGAGAGGAGACAGAGTGTGAGTGGGAGAGGGGCAGAGAGAGTGAGACACAGAATCGGAAGTAGGCTCCTGGCTCTGAGCTGTCAGCACAGAGCCTGATGTGGGGCTTGAACTCATGAGCATGAGACCATGACCTGAGGTGAAGTAGAATGCTCAACTGACTGAGCCACTCAGGCGCCCCTGAAATTGTTGGGGTGAGCACTGGGTGTTGTATGGAAGCCAGTTTGACAATAAATTATATTAAAAATAATAACAAAATAAAATAAAATAAAATTTAAAAGCCATTGGATTAGGAAATGTGTACATGGTGTAATAAACCAAATCCTAGAAAAGTTAAATTTACTGATATAAATATGGCCAGGCATATTTGTTTTAATGAAAATTTGTGAACCTCTCTGAAGCTCTTAGGAGAAAAATATAAACACAAGGTACATGCAAATTGTTAGCAGTAGGTAATAAACACCTTTGAATATGAAAAAAAGGAGATTGTTATGAATTCAGAAAGGCTGTGTGTTTTATGAAATTTCTTTCCTTTGCCAAGAAGAGGAAGAAGTAAAAGGAGGGAAGAACACAGAAGCTTTCCTTGGCTTTGAAGATCCTAATCCTTTGTTGTACTTGCCTCAAAATGCAGCTGCTTCCTACTCACAGCCCCTTTGCCACAGGCCAGCTGTGTCTCAAGCATTCCCACTCCACTACTGCTTTGCAACCTTTATACGCCAGAACTAGACTGGAGAATAGTAAAAAAGAGAAAAGAAATTTGATATGATATAGAGTTGAAGTTTTACAGAAAAGAGGGAGACAAATTTACTGGGTTCTGAAAAGGCCTAACGCCTTAGACCAGAAAGCCTTTAGCCATAGCTCTCTGGGTGAAATCATTAGTTGCAGTTATCAACTGTGTGGAATGTAGGTGTATTTGGGAAATTAAGGGGTAAGAGCAGTAAGAGACTGGCTCCAGTTCCACTGCCCCTGTTGAAATAACTTCAGAAACTAACCCAAACTAATCTCTCCCCCAGCCCTCATCTGTCCTCTGGCTCTTATTTAAATTTTATTTTTGTTGTCTTTGAATTGCTTTCTTTGTATAAGTCATTTCCTAAATAATCCCAAAATTTCTTCGTGGTACGAACTTTTATGTGCTTCTTTTGAGTATGTTTCATCAACGCACTCCTTTCCACCTTCCCCATAATCATCACTAGTACCCACAGAGGGATAAATTTGAGTCCCACCTTTCACCCCTTTTCATGAGGTGATCATCTGTAATTTTGTACTCTAAGGGCTCCTTTTAAAAAGATATTTTCTCTACATAGTCATGGAATCCATCATTCAAATCCCAGACGTTTTAGTTTAACTCTTTTTATATTATTAAAACTCAGCTTTGGAATGATGAGAATCCAGCTTGTTTATTTTATGTCTTCTCTTCCTGTAAGAAAAGTCCAACTTGGGATGCACTCAGCCCTTAGCATAGTGACTCCTTGAGTTTGCTGCTTAAGTTAAGAAATTAAAGCTAAGAGCAAATGTACCTGACTCTATTCAATCAGATAGCCAAATTAATAATTGTACCATGTCAGCCAAAGTAAGCAAGCATTCTTGATAGGTGTAGACCATGATGTGTTGCCTTGAGCTGTTGGATTACTAAACCCTTGCAAGCTCTTAAAACTGAGCTTCTCTAATCTATGTGAGGGTTAAAAAAAAAAACCAAAAAGTTGGTTTTTAAAAAATGTTTATTTATTTTGACAGAGAGACTGTGCACACACATGAGCAGGGGAGGGGCAGGGAGAGAGAATCCCAAGCTGACTCCACACTGTCCTGAGCTCGGACTCAATCCCATGAACTGCGAGATCACGACCTGAGCCGAAATCAAGAGCCAGATGCTTAACCGACTAAGCCACCCTAGGCTCCCCAAAAAACTGGTTTTTAAAGTATTTTTGTTTGGTCTTGTTTTGTGTACTCTTTATCCAAAATCTGAGCATATTCATCTTCGTAGTTCTTTCAATATTTATTTACTGGCTTTCTTAGTGCCTTAGTTGGTGTTTTTTATATGAGGTTTACACCATCTTGTGGCCTATAATTTTCCCTTACTTGCCATGTTTCTTGTATCCTTGGCATTCGTTAGCCTATTGTCACATGTTTGAAATGGCGAAGAAAAGGAGAAATCACCAGTCATTTTCTGCTCTAAAGGCCTGTATAACTTTTCCTATTTTGTCTTCATGACCATGAGAGTCAATGAGTTGAATCTCTCAGATTTAGCCTTTTTATCTTTTATTTACTGAGATCAAAATATCTTACTGTTTAAAATGTTCGTTTGACTAGAACACCATGTAGAACAGAGCCTCAGTGGCATGTCCACAAAAATTATTTTTGCCACATTCACTGACCCATTCTGTATGAAATATCAAATTCTATAGATCCATGCGTATACATCTCCTGCCATAAAAAGATAGTGCAGTGAGAGAAACCAAATGACAAAGGATACAATAGTCCAGTTAGGAGAAATCAATAAGAAATCCATTATGCACCGAAGAAGGGAGTTAGAGGGAAAAATATACTTTGAGTTGGGTGGCTGAGGCACAGGGAAGCCTAGAATTGGCCCAGAACATATACAGATATTGCTGTAGTTGTAATTCAAGGCCAACCTTGAAAGTGCTTTAAATCAGACAAATGAATACTCCACTGATGGGAGCTAGAGTGTTGTATAGGCAAAATGGGTCTTGTTGCTTTGACTGCCACTGTTATGAATTGTAATATAGGACTGACAGGAATCATTGGAAAAGATATATTAGTCATCTGGTGATAAAAAGGAATTGGCAAGAGCTGGCCACTGAGGGAGTGGAGGCAAATGTCTGTTGGTATCTGTTGGTGAGCAGATTCTTATGACTTCCCACTCATTGGTTACGGCATAGCATGGGATTATTAGTTTTCTAAGTAGTGAGGCTCAATTTTCTTGCAGTTTGGGAAACTGAGATCTCCCTGGGGATTAGGGGTTGGCGTTGGTTTCCCCAGCACAGCCTGGCCATGGGACCTATATAAAGGGTGTTGCCCTTCTCATCTACTAAGTTAGCATAATATTTTCCACCTTCTTGATCTTTGTACTAACATAATTACAAGAAATTGTTGCTGCTCTTCAAGATAATCTCTCTTCTCACATCTGGGTTTAAGTCTTTCAGTAAAGCTGCTTAAGCAGTGGGGAGGAAAGAGCCTTTCCATAAAGTTAAGGTCTTTCCTGATAAAGGTAACTACTCCACCCTTGCTTCCCAATTAGATCCCCTGCCAGCAATAGCATAGACTTGAGCCAGTGCCAAATGTTTTAATACCATAAGGATTCACTTGATAAAGGCTATGCATGGCAAAGAAAAAAACAGCCAAAGTTCCCAAACTAAAATTTTCCAAGATTTCCATATGAGATGCAGCCAGAGCACCCTTCATGTAATTGTTACCATGTGTCGCTGAAGTCATTGGTACCCTGCAATTCTCATTCTCCAGCACTTCTAGAGATTAGAAATTACAGGAAGTGCCAGCCATTTCAAGATGGAAATTTACTTTAGCTGCTGAGACTTTCGTCTTTGACAAAAAGAAATACAATGGCAAAGACAGGGAACAATTGTGAGATTGATACTGTGATCCTTCCAAATGATTACGAAGTAATTATTAGTCTGTTAGTCAGCAGCATTCAGTGTCTACCTAACTGTTCCATTAATATTTAGCATGTGTTTGCTAGCATTGCTTCCCTTAGTGTTATAAATTCTAGATGGGAAAAGGATTATTGTCTTGCTTGGGCACTTATAAGTAGCATAGCACAGAAAGGAAGTGGCAACATTAAATATTTGTTGAGAATCTGACTAGTTGAAGCAAAATTATTTCATAGTTCCCTGAGCATAGGAGCAATTAATTAATGATTAATAATTACTAAGTGCTGGGGCATCTGGGTGGCTCAGTCAGTTAAGCATCTGACTTCGGCTCAGGTCATGATTGCAAGGTTCGTGAGTCCAAGCCCTGCGTTGGGCTCTGTGCTGACAGCTCAGAGCCTGGAGCCTGCTTCAGATTCTGTGTTTCCCTCTCTCTCTGCCTCTCCCCCACTTGCACTCTGTCTCTCTCTGCCAAAAATAAATAAATGTTTTAAAAAAATTTTAAATAATAATTACAAAGTGCTCAGACCTTTCATAAACCTAGAAAGAGATATTTTTGTCCATTTGACTGACAGTGATTTTCAGATCTCATTTATGATAGTTTTAGCTTCAACATCCACCAAACTTTTACTATAGTTGCTAATGAATAATAAAATTGACTGGCTTATGGACTACTCAAAAAGAAAAATGAAAGACCAATGGCTATTAAATATTTGAGTGTCCCTGAATGAGAATTCAGATTGCGTATAGGGACTAAATTAAGCAAGGCCTGTTTCAACTTGACTACTCAAGACTTTACTCCTATTTAAAGAAATTAATGGATTTAAAAAAAAAATTACTTAAGAATCTTCTGTTGTTTATTCTCTTGTTGTCCTGAAACAAACTAACAGCTAATAAAAATTTCCAAATAATTTCTCTGAGGAAACTAGAGCTCACAGTAGTAGTAATAATAGTGATAGCATTAAAAACAGGAACAAGATTGCTTGCTTGCCCATGTTAGCAACCTGAGCAGTCAAAGGCATTAATGGACCATGAAAACTGGAGAGGTGGGGTGACCGTGGGTCAGAGCTAAGGTATATAGTCAAGTACAGTATAGGAGAAACTTTCATCACCTCCACTACACTGAGCCATTTCTCTTGATAGAGCAAGCTCATATTTTCTCCAGGTTGTTAATCTGGCACCTTTCATGAACATCAGTGTTCACTTTGGGGGGGGGGGAAAAAAGCAAACAGCCAAAACATTTAAGTGTTAAGGAGGAAAGAAAATCAACAGAGGAAATTACAGTAGTACTTGATACAGTGGCACCTTTTTCTTGAGTCATGGGAGGTGAAGATATTTGAGAGTTTGCAGCTTTGACAGTCTCTTTAAGACAGTAGCCAGAGGTTTTGGGAGAGAAAGTGGTATGCATATACACATACTGCCACAGGTTACCTACGGCCTTTATACACATATGTGTCTACATTTTCCAAAACTGGCCTGTTAAAATATATATGAGAATCAAGTGATTTGAAAGTAAATACCACTTCCTTTCCCCATTGCTTTTGCTCCCTGTTTGCCATTTCCTTTCTAACCTTAATTACCGTTTCTGAAGGAATTGGTGTTTCCTGCCTTGGTATAGTTTCTGTTTGTTTTGGATAGCCCATCAGTTGTTAAGATACTTGTCACGTCTTCTGGAATCTAGTATATCAAGAATTGAACATGATACCAGGTTCTCACTTCTACCTCTTGTTTTTAGGTAAGTTATCTCACTGGGGTGACATTTCATTTGATGGAATTTTCCATTTGGTAAAGTATTACTTTTTTTTATCAAATGATGTAAACTTTCGTCTTTGTGATTTCCCTGTCTGTATTTTCCCACAACACTGTCCTCCATAGTACTCTATCTAAAAGGCAAAGAGCATGCACAAAAGAGAGAGAGAGAGAGAAAGAGGGCTGGGAAACAAGAGAAAAGACATAGAACTAAATATATCTATCTGTAAAAAAACATTATTGAAGAAACCTGGAGCACCTGGGTGGCTCAGTCAGTTGAGCATCTGACTCTTGATTTCGGCACAGGTCATGATCTCACGGTTGTAAGATCAAGCTCCACTCCAGGCTCTGCACGGACAGCACAGAGCCTACTTGGGATTCTCTCTCTTTCTCTCTCTGTCTCTCTCTCTCTCTGCTCCTCTCCTACTCACACACGCACTCTGTACTCTCTCTCTCTTAAAATAATACATAAACACTCTTTTAAAAGAAGAAAAAAAGAAACCTACCTTTTCATATCTATTTTTGTGAATTTAGTCTTTTAGAATTTCAGGAAGTAGAAGAGTTATTACAGCGGTCCCCCCTTAGCTGCAATTTTCCTTTCTGTGGTTTCAGTTACCTGTGGTCAGCCACAGGTCCAAAAGCAGATGAAGTTCCTTCTGACATATCCTCAGAAAGTCAAGAGTAGCCTAACACTACATCACCATGCCTATATCATTCACCTTACTTCATCTCATCATATAGGCCTTTTTTCATCTGACAGCATCACAAGAAGAAGGATGAGTATAGTACGATAAGATACTTTGTGAGCGAGAAAAAGAGACCACATTATATAACTTTAATTATAATATATTTTTATAATTGTTCTATTTTATTATTAGTTATTATTGTTAATCTCTTATGGTGCCTAATTTATAAATTAAACTTTATGATGGGTATATATGTTTAGGAAAAAACAGTATATATAGGTTCGGTACTATCAACGATTTCAAACACCCATTGGGGGTCTTGGAACATATCCCCTGTGGATAAGAAGAAACTGCTGTATATGTAATTGTATTTTAAAAAGGATTGGGCTTTTTTCAAAGAATAAGTTTAGAGTACTGGCTTTCCAGTTATATTTGGTGAAAACCTGACATTCCTCAAAAAGTTGCTCTCCATTTGGGGAAAAGCATTCTAAATCATCAGAGAGCATTTCTTTGGAATCATAGTTTTAAGTGTTCAGGTATTTGTTCATTTTAAACACAGTTATTAGATAGGAACAAAATACATAATTTTGGAAGTACGAAACCAAGATTCTGTGGCGCAGAGATGGTACCAGGGTTTGTAGTCCGTAGCAATAGAAGATTGAAGCCTCTAAGAGTGAGTATAATAAGAGGGACAAAAGGGCACATCATAACATCAGATGGCTTTTTTCCTGTTGTTCTGGATCTTTTCACTAATAAGAAGAATGTCTATATTTGATACACTTTCTGCAAAGTTAGGTGAATTATGAATCCTAGCAATTTGTTTTCCTTCAGGGAATGTTTCTTTCTTCATAGAACCAGGCACATATTGATCCATTGAATAGATCTATTGAGTAGGGCCTGAAAACTCTACTCCCAGCATCATGCCTTTCCCAGTGTTTCTTGACTGGAAATTTTGTTTTCTTCTAGAGATTAACTTCGTAAAAAGACATAGCTTAAAATACCCAGAGAACCAGTTGTACGCCATATTCTTTTGATTCTGCTACTCCGTTGTCTCTTCCCTCTCCCCCTTCTTATTTGTTTAAACTAAATACCTGGTGTTCATAGCTGCCAATCCTGTTGAGACCTTGGAAAATTGGCATTTATTGTTGCTGACTGAGAGGCCTGACAGTCCTTGGATATTGGATGAAATAGTGATAGGATGACATTGGCATTCTACTCAGAAAGTTTATGGCTGAAACAAAGTTCCTTATATATCAGAAAGCTATCCCATATCTACCCAACAATAGGCCCCACCCCATAAGTCCAAGAGCATGTGGGTAGAAACAACTTCTGCTCTGTAAAGCATTCTGCTTCTGACTGAGTGAATGAATGGATAGATGACTTTTTAAATGAGAGTGTGAATATTTTAATATTAGAGATATTTTTAAATGAAGAATCTCCCATTTTAATGACAATTACCTTGTGTTTGGCAACGTATGATATTGTAGGGATGCTTTCTCATACTGAGATTCTGATAATTCCCATATTAATCATCATGTACATAAATTTGATTTCTTTTAAAAACCTTTGTGAAGGCAGTGGCTGGTGAGAAGCAAGGGATGAATGGTATCCTTTAACTCATAGTATTCAAAAAAAAACAATTAAAAATAAATAAACATGATAGGATTTCTGACACCTTCGTCTGTTTTTATATTCCAAAAGGATAAAATATCTAAAAATTCTACTTTTTTATATCTTTACTTCCTTCCTTCCTACTTCCTTCCTAGGAAGGAAATTGGTAGATGTAAATTCCGCTATGAATTATATAAAATGAATTTTATAAATTTTATGAATTATATAAAAATAAGTTAATTTCAATGCTGATTTTTCTTTCTTTCCTGAGAATCTCTCTAGCTCTCTCATTAATGTCATTGAAAGACCAAAACCAAACAAAATGTTTTTTTGTATTTCCCTAGAAATTGGCTATAAGTCCAGCATTCTGGTATTGTATTTTATAACTTTGGAGAAAATCAAGAACTTCTTGAACACATGTCACTTGGTAAATTGTAGGAGCATATGGGACTAAGAATCCTCCCTAATATTATAAAAACTGAGGGTAGTTCTGATGCTTACAGAAGAATTTAGACCCTCCCACCCATGCCAAATTAAGTATTGCATACACTCAGTTTAGCTTCAGTTCAGCTAAACTGTCATCAGAAAAGGCAGACACATGTGGTTTCCTCAGTTATAAAATGAGTACGTATCAAGACTAAGACCAGTGATGACCTGATTGCTGGACCCACTAAGCATATTCTAACAGCAGTTTCATTTCAAGGCCAGTAAATTGTATTAGATAAAGTATGCAGAGAGTCTCTGAAATTAAATTTAATAGAAAATGGAATGACCATATTTTTTTGTTTCTTTTCTAAAATAAGTTCCTTCTAAGCTGTTGAATGATTTTTTTTTTTTTAATAATCTCAATCTCAGGTTCATTGCTTCTAGAATTCTCATGGTGCTTGAAACTGAATGCTGTGGTTATTGAGGTAAAAGTTATTATAGCTATGACTGACCATACAGAAAAGAAACATGGCTCTTAAATTCTCCGTGCCTCAGTGTCCTCTTCTGTTTGCCTCCACCTGACTGAAAGCCCCATGAATTTAGAGACTGTCTGTTTTTGCTCATTGTTGTAGCTGTCACTTTTGCCATATTGCCTGGTATATAGTAGGTACTCATTTAGTATCTGGTTAATTAGGGGAGGCACCCTCAAATGTATAAATCTCAATCACATGTGAGCATTATACATAATAATGAGATGTTGTGCAAATGTGTGTGTGTGCGCGCACGCGCGTGTGTGTGTGTATCCCAAACATAAGTACTGAAAAATAGTTGTTTTTTAAGCTGATTCATGCTAACCAAGTTTACCCCAAAAAGACTATCTTGCAAACCAGAACAGCCCTGTTAATTTGAAGTGGATGACATCTTCTACCTGATTTGAGAGCTAGAGCTGTTTATATCCTTTAGTGCCACCCTGTTATTAATCAGTTGTATGTAAGGCAACTAATTGCACCTCAGAAATTATTTGAACATAACATGATAATAAAGGAATAAATTAAAACAGGCTGATAAGTCCCTTTCTTCATTCTAAGGTTTCTATCCAAATCATAACTTCCTTTGATATTTCTAGATAAACTAACAAGGTTTTATAGCCCAGTTTGCTTTCTCTTAATCTGTGAGAGCCCTAACACCTTCGGCCACCTATACTCACTCATCTTTTTATTACGCTGCCATCTCCCCGCCATCTTCAGTTTAGATTTGTTTTTTGGTTAGATTTATTTTGATCTTGAAGTCTACTTTGCACTTTCTACCAATGTGTCCTTTTTTTTTTAATGGAAAACAGTACCCACTGGTGATCAGGAATCACTGATATGAGGGAAAATGTGATACTTTTTTAGTACTGTCCATGTCCATAAATATGTATTAAATGCTAGTGTGTGGGCATCCTGAGTTGTGATCCCAACAAGACATGAGTCATAACCATTTGTAAGTTATAAAATCAAAATCAGAGGTTCTCCCTGTATCCTAGAGTGCAGTCCTCGGAACAAGGATGAGAGTGAGAGTCACAGCCTTTGAAAACCCTGCTATGGTGCCCATCAGTGTTTCCCAACTTGTGTTTTGTGGAACACCAATTCTGGGGAATGTACTATCAAAAGTCAAGTAAATTGAAGAAAAATAGCAATCTTTTGAAGAACCACAGTGCAAAGAAGATTAATCTGGAAAAGCTCTAAAGTATCCTACACAAAGAAACAAGTTTAGCTTTGCTGAACTAACTTAATTCAGAATAAACTTTAGGGAAAACTAACAACAGTAGTGACATCTTTAGAAGGTTATAATTTTCTCATTTTATTATTTTTAATTTTCTTTCCATTTCTCTTTCTTGACCCTGTGAAATTAAGAATTCTTAATCATTCTGTTCTGCTCTTCCTCTGTGCTATCCCCAACCCCTGATAAGAAAGCTGTATGGAAGAAAGGAGGGGGGAAAAGGAAGGAAGGAAATGTGTGTGTGTGTGTGTGTGTGTGTGTCTGTCTGTCTGTCTGTCTGTGTCTGTGTGTGTTTGTTTGTCTTGTTTATTTGTCTATACAGAACTATTGTGTAGTCCTTATGTACTTTAAAACTTTATACCAATTTGATAAAAGGTGTTAATACTTATAGCAAATTTTATTAAATTGTGTTACATTATATAATTAAATACACAATATTTTTATTTTGATTCTATAGCAAGCAAAAATGATTACTTGAGGGGTGCCTGAGGGGCTCAGTTGGTTAAGCCTCTGACTTCAGCTCAGGTCATGATCTAACGATTAGTGGGTTCGAGCCCTGCGTCGGGCTCTGTGCTGACAGCTCGGAGCCTGGAGCCTGCCTCAGATTCTGTGTCTCCCTCTCTCTCTGCCCCTCCCCCACTTGCACTCTGTGTCTCTCTGTCTGTCTCTCTCAAAAATAAAATTAAAACATTAAAAAAAATTTTTTTAAATGATTACTTGAGAAGGAAGTATGTCCTGTAGTTAATGGAGTTAAAATCTGTATTGGAAGAATTTCTTTTACTTTAAATTATGTATATACGTGTGTGTGTGTGTGTATACATATATACATAGTATACATATATAGTTATTGTTTTATCATATTTCCACTTTAGTGATGAAGTTTAAAAGTTTAAATATTCTACTCAGAAAAATAATCTTATTTCTGATGATACTTGTAGGAAAACCTCCACTCTGTAGAATCTTTGAAGATTATTTTATTTTTTTTAAGTTTATTTATTTATTTTGAGAGAGAGAGAGAGCATGTGAGCAGGGGAAGGGCAGAGAAAGAGGGAGAGAGAGAATCCCAAGCAGGTTTTGCACTGCCAGTGCGGAGCCCGACACACAGCGGAAACTCAAAAACTGCGAGATTATGACCTGAACCAAAGTCAGACGCTTAACAGACTGTACCACCCAGACTCCCTGTTGGTTTTAGACAATAAAATTTTCTCAATACATGGAGGCTTTTCCCCTAATACTGTCACAATCTCCAAAACTTTAAAAATATATATTATTTAAAAAAAAATTTTTTTTAAATATATATTATTTTAGATGAACATTGTTCTAAAATATTTCCATTTCTTTTCTTTTAAAGAACGTGCTGATCATAATTTAAACTTTTTTGATGACCCCAGGTCATCATTGAGTTCACTTCCTTTCAGCAAGTGTTTATTTAGCACCTCCTGTATGTGATGATCCTCTCAGGCCCTTTTGGATACTTCACCATCTCTTTACCACTGTACTAAACAGCTGCTGACTGCTGTGTTTTGGGACTCTTGGGTCAGCTTTTTATAGTTTTTCTGATTTCCTAGCTGTGAGGACTGGCAGACTTCTGTGAGTATGTCCCGCTGACCCTCCCTCACCCTCTTCTGTGAGCAGGAAACTAAAATAACTAGCCTTATGGATACACATTCAAATAAGAGCACACTAGGAAGCTCTTATGTGAAGTCTGTGAAATTTGTAGATTTTGGCCGCTCTAGAGTCATTTTTATCCTTTTGCTTATTTCTGAAATCTCTTGAATTCTTCTAACATTTTAGATACATGAAATGTTGCTATAAACTTATGAAGCAGACATTTCCTTTATCCCTTTTCTTAATAGTCCTTCTTTAGTCCTTCTAACAATCCTTCTAGAAACAGATTCAGATTTTATAACACCTCAGTCTATGTTATCCAATGACCAAGTGAGAGTTAGTTTTGTCTTGAAATACTGATCAGCAATTTTCCATCTAATTATAGTCCACAGCTTTCTTATGAACCATTTTACATTTGCTTGAGATTTGGTTTAATTTTGACCTGTAATGGATTTTTATTAATTTTTCAAATTCAGTTTGTGAAAATATACCATAGAATTCTTAATAGAAATTTCTATAGCAGGGTCATTTTGATATTCTTCTTTGTCAAAATGATGTGTCCTAAAAATGTCTATCATTAAAAATTAGCATTTATAAAATATTTGTTAAATTATATGGCTCTAATTTTCAATTTAGCTGAAAATGGATTCAGTGCTGGAGAGAAGTGTGACCCAGGGTATATGCTGTACAGAGCTGTAAGAACTTATGTGTTAGATGAGCAAAGATGTCCAAGGCTGTGGTACCGGTTAGAGCAGTAAAGCTGGATGAGGTTTTTAGCACCTCCCAATGACCTGTACCACCATTAGCAACTGTTAGTTAGCTCATCACATCCTTTCACACCTTTCAACACCTTTTTAGCCTCTTCAACCCTGTGTCCTATTTATGTACTAAATCTACCCCATCTTAACAAATAAAAGTAAGAGGAAGCACCATAGTAACCAAAGAATGAAATTCCCCTGTATGCACTTTGTATTACCAGCAGCATGTACACTGACATCTTTTTTGAAGAGTTAGTTGATGAAGAAACAAGAATCCTTGGGTTATCTACCATTAAAAGTTAAATTGTGGTATTTTGGTCTCCTTACAAAGACAGTATGAGATCTTTTTTTCTCTAAAATTATTTCTAGAATTCTTGAATATAGCTAATTACTCTTTCCGTTTAAAAGAGTCTTTTAAAAGACTCTTTCCCTTTTCTATTTAAAAGTCTTCTCTCTTTAAACTGTATATAAACGTAAGCTGATGTATCTTTTCCTAAGAGTGTGATTCACTCTATAATCTTTCCTTCAAGCTGTTATCACAACATTAAGGAATAAGAATTTTCCTTATATTGTCATCTAACTTCATGGCTTATTTTCATTTAATTTTTTGTATTCACCTGGAATTTATGGAAGAGAATTCTGGAAAGCTGCAGTAGTTCTTTGTTTTTTAGAGGAAGTGGCTACCATGAGATTGAGGTTAGGAGGAGTGTGGCACAAGAAAACTGACTTGAAACCTCTATATATTATATGCAATTTTATTTTCTTTCTTTTTTTTAACTTATTTATTTGAGATATTGGGGGGGGGGGCAGAAGGGAGGGGCAGAGAGAGAGAGGGAGAGGGAGCATTCCAAACAGGCTCCACACTGTCAGTGCAAAGCCCGATGCAGGGGCCAACCCCATGAACCATGAGATCATGACCTGAGCTGAAACCAAGGGTCGGATGCCCAACCAACTGAGCCACCCAGGCACGCCTGCAATTTTATTTTCTAATTAATATCTCTGATTCAGTAATCACTCGGGAAATTAGCCATGCAGGTTTTTTTGCTCCCTGGAAAGCCTTACTATAATCAACAATTTTTCTGGCATATCATATACCTTGTAATTTTGTTTTCTAAAATTTTGTGGCATTTAATGTCTTCATTTCCTTGCAATCTTTTAAAACCTTTGTATCTTCATAGATTTTATTACTCCCACACCATTTTCTATTTCATGTCATTCTTTGCAATTCACTTTGTTATTCTGCAAATAAATCAGTTGCAGATTTCCTAAAAGCTGGATCCTCTCACTTATGGTCTAGTGCTGTGGTTTCTTAGTAGAAGACAAGTTTACAGCCAGAAGCTGTAAGTTCCCCAAGTTCAAAATCTGTACAAGTTTACGCTAGAAAACCAAAATATTCTCTCTGTAATCACTGAACTTCCAAAAGACGATAGATGCTATGGGCTTAGAAACAGAATCAATTCGTTAGGTTCTAGGTATTTTGAAGGTCTGAAATAGATCACATGAGATCCAGCATTGCTCTGGGCCGTTCTTCTCTGAGGGCTACAGATAGGGTACAATCTTTTGCCAAGGCCTAAAAGACAGAGCTATAAATTGACAGGAAGGTAGCCTTTCTGATCCTACTCTCACCAGAAGGAACAGCAGGTTAAAAATTAATAATGACTGATAATATGTTTTCAAATAGTCTTAAAGTTTTTTTAAAACATTTATTTCTAATGATTTAATTTAAAGTTTACAAAGCCAGTAAGCATGTTGCTATTTACTTATTACTAAGAACTATTTTAGGGCAGGCTGGCTGGCTTAGTCAGTAGAGCATAAGACTCTTGATCTCAGGGTCATGAGTTCGAGGTCTACACTGGATGTGGAGATTACTTTAAAAAAATCTTTTTTAAAAAAGGGCTATTTTTTTTTAAATAATGAATAATTTTGATCTTTCTTCATTGCCTAGACCTCAAATCCTAATGCAGGATTCCCCAGCTTGCCATTCTCACCAGAAAATTAGAGAATATAGTCATTTCAGTGTCACTGCCATTCTGGGCATCAAACAAACTGTTAAAAGCACTTGTGTTTCTGGTGACACATTCCAGAACTCTCATTATACATAATAAGCTCATTCTTTGGAGTTGCTAAGAAGTGGAACTTAAGTTTTTGTGTCCTCAACTATATTCTTCTTGGTTCCTTGTTTCCTTCCAACTTAGGCATCTTTACTACCTATACATCAAGAAATAAACTAATAGTACACAGGATTATGCAAAAAGCTTCAGGAGAGAAAGAACTCCTCCCAGAATTTCAAAACTGCCTCATTGGAGAGAAAATTTCTATAACATTTTGTTTTATTCAGAGAATCTAAGGCCCAGAGAGAACAAAGAGGCAGGAGAAGAGCCTTCTTGAGCTCTGAGTCGGAAGCAAGATCAGCATTATGACCCCATTATGGCCCTCCATAAAGCAATGTTTTGAAGAAATTAGTAAATTTTATATTACGTATCTTGGTTGCTAGTCTTTTTTAAGTCTGAGAATAGACATAAAAATAGGTCGGTGATAAACAGTGATGTGCAGTTTAAAGAAAGAACGATACTTTATGAAATTCTAATCTTTTTAATGGAGAAGGAAGAATAGCCTGCATGCTACACCTGTGTATGTGCCTGTCTGTCTGTCTGTCTGTCTGTCTGTCTGTCTGTCTGAGACAGAGAATGAAAAAGGAAGGGAGAGAAGAAGGGAGGAGACACAAGATAAACATAGTAACACTATTTTCTTTTTCCACATAAAATGTGCAATAGCTTGGGAACAAAGCATATAATAAAATCCATATAGGTATTTTAAATAAAATAGAGAGGAAGATCAAGGGAAAAGAATGATATTAGAGTAACTTTGGATCTCTCAAGAATCCTATAGATCTTTTGATTCAGGTGCAGTAACAGCATTAAGAGGGGAGTCAAGGCACAGTTCTGTTCTAAGAGCAGATCTTCCATTGGTCCCCCTTTCATTGCCAGCCCATATTGAACCAGTGCCAAGCCCACTGTCAGCCTTTGGGCTCACCCAGCCTGTGCATTCGTTCTAGTTCCCCTAGCTCTGTCTGCATGCTTATGCCATGGCTTTGCCAGTGTTCATTCCATTGCTTTGGAAAGGCCTGTATTTTCAACAGTTGCACACCCATAACAGGAATAGCAATGAGCATGAATTTTGAAAACCTGCATATGCATTTTATATTGAGGCTTGAGTATCCAAGAGGCCTTCAAAATATCATTCTCAGTTTATTGTTCTGTTGAGTTCACAGGTGCTTCCACAGGATGGACTTAGGTGAGGGACACTCAGAAACTGGCTAAGCAAAGGTGAAAGGAAAGGGAGAGAAATTCCATTCTGTCTGACCCAGGGATAATAGATAGAAAATCTAAAAATATCTTTCTTCCAAATGCATCATTCATTTCCACCATTAATTCTCATTGTTATTTTCCACTGCCCCGTTATTATTTGTACTTCTTCAGAAATCAGTGCATGAGCCTGAAGAAGCAGAGAACTGAGGTGCTACACCAGATTCTGAGAAAATTTGGTTTTGAACTGAGGTCCCACTTCTGAGCTCATGCTTTTTCATTACACTGTATTTGGCTGAAGATCTGATACTAGATGCACTGTAACCGTTGCAAAGGCAGTGTAATCTCTGGCTTCCCAGATTTTCACTGGCATTTTTGCCTGTTGTTAAGAGTAGCCACCACACCTTTCCACGAGTTGTGGGTGTTTTAGCCATTTGGGAAAAAGAGGGCAGGGGGAAAGAAAGGAATTGGTGGTGAAGAGATGGTGCCTGAAAATGGAAAGGTCACAGATGAAAGTGGAGTATGTGTTACCTTCTGGCTCAGGCCAGGCAGCTGGGTGTGGGTGTCATGTACGCCCCAGTGCGGTGTCACCCTTGCAGTGGTAATTCAGTTTAGCCACCACGGAGTATTGTTCCTTGTTTTCTATAGTGCTTGTCAAAATGCTATGACAACTGGCTGGTTTTATGAAAACAGAGCCTGGCTCTCAAGAGACAGTGTGTCTGAAAGTCAAACATGGATGGCAGCCATTGGCACGCGAAGGAGTCAGAAACCACAGATTGTTTTCTCGTTGGATGAACAGCTTAAAGCAACGTAAAGTTAATTGAAGAATTCCTTGAAAGTGAAGTCAGACTAAAAGAAATGCTCTAAGTCTATAATTTACTAAATGTGAAAGATCTTTAAGTGGTAGTGAGACTAAAAGAGTTGGGGGTAGGGAGAACACTTTTGTAAACAGATCTGGCTTGTATTATTGCCTAGGCAGTTTTAATTATTTGCTCTAATAATGTAGATCTCCAGAAGAATCTTTAATTAGGTAAAGCTTGATTTATGGAGTTGGCCTCATATAAACCATGATGTCATGGTGTGCTGCAGAAAATTACAGGCCTGGTCTTGCCATTGAAAACTATTATTTCTACCTGGGACTATTCATGCTCTGTATGTCTTACTCTCACGAAATCAGAGCATCCTGTGTTCTCATTTTCAATGTCTTTTGCCCAGGTAAATTCAACATATACTATTACTCATTAAACAGTTTGTCAATTGTGTATATAATACATATATGTGTATATGTGTGTGTGTGTGTGTGTGTGTGTGTGTATATATATACACGTATGTATATACGTATATATACATACATACATACACACACACACACACACACACACACACACACACACACACACACTGAGGAGGCAGGGGCAGAGTTTAACTACTAACTCTAGTAGTTAAAGAAACGTTTACCTCTTAGGAACTTTGAGACCAGCCTGTAATCCTCCGCAGAAATTGATTCATTCTCCCTTCTGCTGATAGACTGGCAGGGGCAAGCCAGACTGTCAAAAGTGATATCTGTGTGTCTGTCTGCCTGTCCTTCCCACAACCCTAACCCCATCCTCCACTTTCCCTCTCCTTCCCTAGCTTCTTCCTGGGAAGTTCTTTCAATGTCATCATTGCCTGTTTCATCTGGTTTTAAATAAGAGCATGGGGCCTCTGTGACATTTTACTGTGGTTCTCACTTCCCTCCCATTACAGGAGAAGCCTTGATGTGGGGCCAAGGCCTTTTCTTTGATTATAGGTCTGCTGATTATAATTTCCTAACATTTTTCTTGCATTAATTATACCTTAATGATTGCATTTTCTATGGTTTTCAACGTTGTTAAAGTAGCACTAAGACGTTAGAAGGAATCTTTCTGGATTTCAACAATTTATTTTCCATTCTTTTTAGACTTTATCTAACTTGTACCTGCCTTGATAGCTGTTTTAAGGGTTTTGCATTTATCAGTTCTTCTCAAACTGCTCAATGTTTTTACATACAAACAACTCCTGCCTTTCACTGTCATATTTCATCACTCTATATAGTATTTGATTAAATTATATGATTACAATAACAAGTCCAACGGGCATAAACAGGTTTGGGAACAAACATAATTGAAGCAGTTGGAAGAAGTGCATGGTGCACACTAGAGAATAGCCTTCTGGCCTCTAGGATTCAGTATGTGTGGGCTCAGTCCTGAGCTAAACAAAAGGACAGAATTAGGTAGGTGGAGCTCAGTTATGAGGACTTCTGAATCTGTACTCTCATCATTTTCTTCATTTTGCAAATGAGACCCAGGGTGGTTACATGACTTGCCCAAGGTTGTCAGACCGGTTGGTAGCCAAGCTGGGTGTCCTCACTCTGAAGCCAGAGTTTTCCTATGGTACCAGAGGAGCACTGATACCCTGGCCCTTTATGAATGCAAATATATAGAGATAATTTATCCATAGTTTTTATGTTACTAATTAATGCACATCTGTCTTTAAATTCCTCTTGATATCAAAACTGATCCTTCTTTATTAGAAGGAGTTAATGTAGGTTATGAAATCTATCACTTTTGTCTTTAAATGACCATAATTAATAAGAAAGAGAGATGCTGCATGGAAGAATTTTTCAGTAGGGCTTGTCCTCCTTATCCATCCACAGCCCCATACTGTTCATAGCTGCTTTTGTCCCTCTAAAAACAAATTGTTAAAGGGTGTGGACCTCAGACAAAGACGCTTTTGGGTTGAGGCAGCACTGTAAGGTTTATATTTATATGATCTCTTTCACAAACCATATGTGCTGACTTTTCTAGTATCAAGTTGGGAAGATTTTTTTAATCACTTTCCTTATCTTGCCCCATCCGTCCAGTGCTTACCTCTTGCCTCACCCCCTTTCAGAAAATATTTGATGTTGTTTAGAGTCAAAATACACCTACAACTGGGCAGTTAAAAATAAAATCAAAACCATTAGGATGAATATGAAAGAAGGGGGGAAATGCTGTACTTAAATCCCTGACGTAAAAAGTTTTGTTATTATTGAACATTGCATTTAACTGAGCTCCTTACGGACAACAGAAAAGATATTTGGGTATACATTATTTTTATTTGCTGAAGGGATACAGATCTTCTACAGGGATATTACCAAGCACTTTATTCTAAGCCAATGAGCCTTATGTAAGTGAAGCTGAATAACCACCTAGAGCAAGGTAATTGTTCACACATTAGATCTGGAGAAACCTTACTATAGTCCAATTCCATTCTTGGTTGATGGGGAACAGAAGCCCAGAGAAAAGAAGTAATTTGCCAGTCACCGAACTTGCTGGTGATACCACCAGCCTGGAGCCAGTGTCCCTTGGTACCGACTTAGATCTCAGAGCACCCTTGTTTACAGATCATGGGTATAGAGAGAAATGGTGCTGGACTCGATATGGTCCAGGTGCCATACCTCACTATTGGGCAGTGGGGACACAGACTGTCAAGTGAGTGGGATTTAGACCTGATGAAGTCAGAATATGCAGAAGAGGGCTTTCTTCTAGGGTTTCTCTTTTCACTGAGAAGGAGGACGGAGGGTGGACCTCTGTCTCAGATTGTTGTCAAATCACTATGGAGGGGAAAACTAGAATAATAGGTGCCCTTATTATACTCGTTTAGGAACAAATACTTTGTCAAAACCCTCCTTTCTTTAGTCAGAATTTTGGGCATGTTTATGTTGTATTGTAAGACAGTGAATTTATGAGAGAACTTTGGGCAGGGGTCTTAAACTCAAGCTGCTCTATGGCAATCAGGCAGCAGTGATAGACAGCTGTCTACTACCAAAAAGGCCAGGTATAAGACAGCAGGGAGAGTGCTCCAAAGGGCCACTGTCCTATCTCCAGGGGGAAGCTGCTTCCCATCTCCAGCTGATTTTTGTCTTGTGAAAAATACAAGTATACATTTGACCATATCTTCTAGTGTTTTAAGAGAAGCTGGAAGTCTTGGTTATTAAGTCTCCCGATTTTAAATGTTAGCAACTTCTTTCTTACACATGAAACTATAAACCTTGGGGTTGTCCTTGACTGATCTCTTCCTTTCAAAACCTACATCTAGCCCATCTGGAAATCCTATTGGATCTACCCTCCATATATATTCAGAATCTGATCACTTTTTACACATCTCTTTTGTGCTACTATAGCCCAAACCACCGTTCTCTCTCTCCAGGATTGCTGCAGTAGCTTCCCAGTTGGTCTCCCTTCCATGCTTTCTCTCCTGCAGTCAGAGGGATATTATTGAAGCATAAGCCAGATCGTGTTGCTCCTCTTTTCATAACCCTCCAAAGGCTTCCCATCTCACTCAGCAAAGTCCAAAGTCTTCCCAATGTCCCATAAAGGCCCTCTGACCTCATCTCTGCAGCCACAGTGGCCTCCTGTCTGTTCCTTGGATTCACCTGTTCATTTCTTCATCATGACCCTTGCCTTTGCTCTTCCCTTGCTAGGAATGATCTTTCTCAGGTATCTCTAAGACCCAATCACCCCCTTCAACCCCTTGCCCAAATGTCATCTTCTCCATGAGGCCTTCCTTAGCCACACTATCTAAACTGGTAGCCATACACACATACATACACTACCCTTCCTCTGCCCTTCTCGACTTTGTTTTCTGTTCACCACGTACCAAAATCTTATATGCTACATATTTTTCTTGTTTGCTACCTATCTTCCACATTAGAATATAGGTTCCAAATGTTTTTGTATATTTCTTCATTGCTATATATACTTAGAATCTAGAAATGTGCCTCACACATAGTAGGTGCTCAATAAATACTTAATAAATCATTAAAAAAAAACAATTTTTCAACTTTGGGCTGAACAGACTCTTCAATGGGCCAAATCCATCCTATACCCTCTTTGACCTAGGGTTTTGAAGAGTAAGCACCTCCCCAGCTGTACCTAGCAGCTTGGAGACAAGCACATGTCTGCATCATTACACCTGCCCTGCTCAGGAAACCATTGAAGAACTCTTCCACTCCACTCCTACACACTGGCTCCTTCTACTTCACTCTGCTGAACTTTAGTGTATGCTTATTGTTTTATGCCACAACACAGTTTTTCCAGTATATTGATGTTTTGAATATGGAAAATGTTATTTAAATTAGTTCAGCCTCCTGAGCGAACTTCTAAACCTCTGAAAAGTAGGAAACATTTAAACAGTATGATTTGTTTTCTCCCCAACACAGGGTTTAGAGTTAGATAAGCAATGAGGAAGAGGAAGAGCATACAAGGAGAGAGAAAAGCATATGTAAAGACACTCAGGTGGAAAAAACCTGTCCATCTTGGAAAAGAACAAGTGAAACTAGAGTAGTGAGAAAGGGTAGAAAGTGGTAGGAAAAGACTTTGGAGGGGTAAACAGGGGCAAATGTTTCAGGCCAAGGTAAGGAGTTTGGATGTTATTAAAATCCAATGGAAGACTCAGGAGTCATTACTGTGAACTATTTGTAGTGGTAATGTTTTTCATATAATTTTTTACTCAAGTCTGACATATATACATCCTGGGGATGTTCTTCAAGCAAGTCAGTCTTTTGTTAGCAGTTATTTCAGCACCCAGACTGCCTTCCTTTTGTTAAAAAAAAGTGGGGGGTTAGAGGTGCTTAAATGACTGGGAAAAAACTAGTTTATTTTCATATTTAAAACAAAAATGTAAAAGTTTATTTTAAAATATCTTAATAAAATAACTAAATGTATTTATTTGTACAGGAAATAAGTTTTGTTTTAGTTACATAACGCTACAGATTTTGGTTATGAGGACTGTTTAATAAAGTAATGTTCCCCAGGGACATGCAGTCTTTTTAATTGTATCCACTTTAGTTACATACATTAAATGCTAAATGGTCATTCATTTTACTGTTGCATTTGCAACTTTGCCAAGTTACTATCACATTGAAATGTATAGCATTTGCTTCTAAAAAAATAATTATATATACTTAGACTATACCAAAGGTACATTAATTGCAGTTTTTATGATAGGTGTAACTTGTCTTTGAGCTCATGGTTTATTCTGGCCTATGTATTCTAATCATAAAAAGGAATCAAATGTTGAGCAGTTTACTAACATTCTGTAGAAGATAGAGCAAGGCTTTTTTAGTTCAGCATACGAGAACAGTAAAACATTACCGGGATTTGCCCAGAATTGGGCAATCCAAACTGAGCCACTTAGAGGGATTTTGTAGCTTGACCTTGGCCATCTGGTGACTAAAAAGGCAGATTCTGGGACATGAAAATATTTGATATATGAATAGTCCAACATAATCAAGCTATAAGTAATCTGGAAAGCTGAGGTAAAGACCAAGTGTTAGTCCAAGTTTAGAAAGTCCTGGAACATTCAGAGGCAGTACACTGTGACATAAGTGAGAATTTGTAAGAAGAAAAACCTCACAGCTCTTTGCAGCTTTCTCACAACTGATTTTCAGTAGCATTAAGTGGAAATTATAGAAGTAGAGAAATTCAGGGACACCTGGCTGGCTCAGTTGGGAGAGCATGAGACTCTTGATCTCAGGGCTATGAGTTCAAGTCCCATGTTGGGTGTGAAAATTACTTAAAAATAAAATCTTTAAAAAAACAGAAGAAGGAGGAGGAGGAGGAGGAGGAGAAGAAGAAAAGTCAGAACTGGAAAGGACCGTAGAGACCCTATTTTACAGATGAGGAAACTGAAACCAGAGGATACCAAAGACTTTTTCAACGTCACACAACTAGAATTAATGTAGGACTGAGTTGGGATTTGGAACTCCTATTTTCTAGCTAAATATTCTTTTCCATACTTTCCTGGGCATTTTTTTGACTGTAGTCATTGGAGTTGTACCAATGGAGTACAATGTACAATGGAGTAAGCTGGCCTGGGTGAAGAAGGGAGCTCTCTGCCACCAGAAATGAGTGAGTGACCAGGCAAAAGCTGTACAATGGTTACCTGACATGCGTGCTGATTTTCCATGAAGGAAACTTGTACTCAAGAGTTCTCTAAGGGTTTTACCAGCTCTAATTTTAATGAGTTTGGATGACTTTCATTATAGTTGTAATCAGCTATTTGTCCTCTCTACTTACAAAAATTACTGTTCACTCTCATTCATGCATGTGTTATCCACTCTAGTCTTTTCTCAGAACCTGTTTTCCCTCTGAGAACACCTGTTCCAAAGGTGCATTAGTAATTCAGTATGACCAAAAAGCAGGTCAAGACTCCAAGCTCTGTTCACCTCTTGGAATGATGAGTAATCATTGTACCCATAGGCAATTTAACCTTCTACACTAGACAGAAACCCAATAACTAGTCTTCCACGGCCACACAAATACAAATTAGCTACATAGTGAAAGGGAGATCCATGATATCGAAATCAATCAGCAAGGACTCGGAATGTTAAAAGTATTTGGTTAATCTGCAACCCAGTAAGGGCTAAATTATTTTTAATGTAAATCATGATAAAATTTCTTTACTGTGCAATTATATATAACCTGTTGTTAGCTGAGAAATGAGAATTTATAGGTTAGTATTACATTATTAAATGCATGAGATAGTAACTCTAATTAGACATGTATTTGCTGCAATACTGGTATGGCTCAGTCAGTTAAGCGTCCAACTCTTAATTTCAGCTCAGGTCATGATCCCAGCGTTGTTGGATCTATCAAGCCCTGCATCAGGCTCTGCCTGAACATGGAACCTGCTTAAGATTCTCTCTCTTGTGGCAGCTGGGTAGCTCAGTCAGTTAAGCATCTGACTCTTAATTTTGGCTCAGGTCACGATCTCACTGTTTGGTTTGTGATACTGAGCCCCAAGACAGACTCCATGCTGAAAGCATGGAGCCTTCTTGGTATTCTCTCTCTTTCCCTGTCTCTTTGCCTCTCCCTTGCTCACTCGTGCGGTCATTCTCTCTCTCAAAATAAATCAATTAATTTAAAAAAAGAAAAAAAAGATTCTCTCTCCCCTTGCCCCTCTCCCATGTTCATGGGCTGTCTCTCTCTCTCTCTCTAAAAAAAAAAAAAAAGAAAGAAAGAAAGAAACGTATTTGCCAACTGGTAATATCTGTGTGCATAGAAAATCTCTGCATACTACTGTATTTTGAAAATTATCTCTTGGTCCATCCCATCTCCACCCATTGTCCAATTTTAGAGCTTATTTTTTTCTGCTATAATTTAAAAGGTAATTTACCAGACAAAAAACAGTTTTAAACTATGTGCTTAACAGTCATATTTATAATAGGGAATTTCCATAAAACAAGTGATTCAGTCTCATATGCCTTAAGGTACCCCCTTTCTCCAGTGGAGACTAGGATGAATTATTCATTATAGTAGATATGTGGTCACACTGGGGACCCATCTCCAAAGGTTAAAACTGGGTTTCACACTTCATCCTGAAGTCCTACGGGAAGGTTTCCAGTATCCTCATTCCCCTCGTTTGCACTGGCCCTGGATTGATTTGGGACTTGGAGTAAGGGCGGAGATGGCAGGAGGGTTTCATGTATTATAATAGTGATCCAGTTAAGGCAGTGAAGGAGCCTTTTTTTCAAACATGAAGGAAACTGAAAGCCCAACAAGAGAGAAGCCACGTCACAGGACTAGAACCAACATAAAAACAAAACCTGAGACCCACTTCTCCTATATCCTGTGTGAATTAACTTTCTTTTATGGTCTCATTCCACCCCTACTGAAAAGCCAAACTGGGCTCTTTCCTTTCCAAAGCTGGCTCGATAGAGAGATTAGGCAGTGAATCTTTTGTGTATTTGCCTTATTTTATCCTAAGAGAAAGACCCCCCTAGGACAGTGTTGACAAACTTCTGTAAAAGGTCAGATAGTAAATATTTTAGGCTTTGCCAGCCTTGCGGTCTCTATAGCAGCTAGTCAGCTCTATCATTCTAACACAAAAGCAGCCACAGGAAATACATGAACAAATGAACAGGGCTGTGTTCTCATAAAACTATGAGCACTGAAATTTAAATTTTATTTCTCATGTATCATGAAAAATTACTCTAATTTTTATTTTTTTCCCCAACTCTTTAAAAATGTAAAAATTGGGGCACCTGAGTGGCGCAGTCGGTTAAGCGTCCGACTTCAGCCAGGTCACGATCTCGCGGTTCGTGAGTTCGAGCCCCGCGTCGGGTTCTGTGCTGCAGCTCAGAGCCTGGAGCCTGTTTCAGATTCTGTGTCTCCCTCTCTCTGCCCCTCCCCCGTTCATGCTCTGTCTCTCTCTGTCCCAAAAATAAATAAAAACGTTGAAAAAAAATTTTTTTAAATGTAAAAATAATTCTCATGGGCTATACAAAAATAGACTGTAGACTACATTTTGACCCACTGGCCATAGCGTGCTAACCCCTGCCCTAGAGGAATAAATCTGAGAAGACCATAGGTGTTAAAACGTGAAGAGACAGAATATGATACCTGAGGACAGATGATTTAAATGTGGTAGGGGAAATGACTGATGGGTATGTGTATGCAGGGAGAGTAGATGGATGATGCCCTGACTCTTGATTCTATTTTAGGTAAGCTGAGTTGGTACTAGGTCAAATTCCACATTCTCTATTTTGATTTACTGTCCTAAAATTTATGAAAGGCAGGTTTTAGCTGGCCTTTGAGAAGAAAAGCAAAAATTAGAAAAGGACATGTGACTTGGAGTTTGCCATATGGTATGCAGAACCAATAGGACATTTTATTAGTAATGGCAGCTGGTGGTTTTCGTTATCAGTGAATCATTGAGAAGCTTGTCTGAATCAGGGAGGAGGCAGTTAGCCATATCCCTCCTTAGCACAAACTATTTCATGTCGTTGTAAAGCTCTCATAGAATATGTCTTCTGCGTGGTGAAAGAACCCATAAAAATCTGTTTTTAAGACATAAAAGCTATATTGGTAAAATTTTTAAACTCCCATAAACTCAAAATCATAAAGGGCCATTTATTAAAACAGTGTGAATGATTTACGTGAAGTTGAATACAGCTTTTGTTGTTTCGTAGGTCAACTCACCTATAATAATTGCATAACTGGTAGTGTGGTTACTTATAACAAAGGAGTCTTAATTGTTATGATAATGATAATATAATTAACATGTTTTGAACAGCCACTATCTGCTGCCACCTAACATCTATAATCCCATTCATTCCCACAGCAGCCCTGCAAGGTCGCTATTATTCTCCTTGAAGATGAAATTGAGGCCTAGTCACATACACACAAAGTAGCAGGGCCAAATCTATGTCTCCCTGACATGAAAGTTTATGCCGTCTCCACTGTACCATTGCCATGGTAAGAAATGTTAGCAAAACAAAACAAAACCGAATTTGGAAAACCCATCCTCAAGTATGTTGCTGACTATCCATACTTTATGTTCATTTTACTCTGTGTGGTTATTGTACAGTAACAGAATAATTTCAGTACCCTAAAACCGTGAAAACTCACACCAATTGTGTCTTTTAATATTTGCGGTTTGTGTGTCCATTCATTGCTTGCAGTTTCTTAGGCAGCCTGCAGCCTTGAACTATTCGCTGTCTGAACTTGCCCTCAAAGAATTGTTCCTCCCGCCCTACCTCTATCAAGTGACAACCAATGAAAAACCCACAAGTCCAGCAGCTGCAGCTCTGGAAAGCTTCCATCAAAACCCTCATTCCCACATCCCCTTTGAAAATCACAGAGCTTGCTGTTATCTGCTTGAAGGTCATGACTAATACTTGTAAAACTTCCACAGCAAACACTGTCTACAAGACCTAAATTCCTAAGTTGAGCTCTAATGGTAACTTACCTACACCAAAACCTTTACTGCCCCTCAACTGCCCTACCCTAAATTCTTACCCCATAATATAGAAAGCAAATATGAGGATAGGAGCATTCTAAATAGTCCACAGGAAAACTGGAAAACTTAATGAATTTCAGAAAGTGCCTCTTTGACAGATCAGAATTAAATGAAAATCCCTGGTATATTGAGAATTATGAGGTGACTTAGCCCTGTTCTTATCCATCTAAATTTTATTCTTTCCATGAATTGCTTTTAGGATTCAGAAGTCAAGTATGCAATATACCTGTCTCAGAGGAAGCAATTTCATTTTTTTCTAAATGTGGGAATGTAGTGCAAAAGTAGCTGTTTTATGTGTGACCGAGTGATAACCAAAATCCAGTTTTTAGCAGCCTTTTCAGATGTGAATCATGTTACTTAATCCAGATCTTTGAAACCACAAACAGGCACAAAGTATGGATGTTTGATTGAAGAAATATGGTGGCTATTATTCACCCTGCCATGCTTTCTTTTGCTTACATTAATGACTCATTAATACATTTTAAGAAAAAAGTAAATTTGCATCATCATCCAGTGAAATTGGCAAGACTGGATGCTCGTGATTACAGACACAAGGCTCCATCAAGAGATAATTTCCTGGTGATCACAACATTGATTTTTTTTTTTTTTGACTGTCCCACCAGTATGTCCAGGAACTCAGAAAAAAGGCTGCAGCCAAAAGACAAATATGTGCGAATGCACCACTTCTTGTCTGAGAAAATATATGCACATGGCAGCAGGAAGAAGTTATTTGGTCTGTTATTTATTTATAATGTACAGGCTGCAAAATGTTAGCATTCTGATTGTGCCCAGATGTAATAAAAAAGAATTCACTAGCATTTTCACACTAGCATTAGTAAGGAATGCACCTTTGGAATCAACATTAGTTAAAAGGTTGTCATTTATTTCCAGTAATCCCAAAGATTCTTTCTGGTGCCTAAATTATGGAAACAATTATTTGGGGCCTTAAATCCCATCTAAATTGACCGCTCTTGGTCACTTTAGCATATTTCCTTATCGGTAAAACTGAGCAGACACATGCTTTTTAAATATGACAGAAAATATCTACTACTTAGGTAAGATAGTGAGCTCAGATGTATGGTGGGGAAACCCTCATAATTCAAAAAAGACTTTCTTAAAATATTGTTGATAAAGAATATCAGTGTCAGTTTTCCTAATGAGAAGGAGGGGCATGCTTTATAAGCCAAGACTTTCTATTAAATAAACAGCCTCAGAAGAATGTCCATTGTCATCTGTGAGCAGTGTGTGCATGTAAATATATCTGTCTGAAGTAGGGTTTTTTCCCCCAAAGTAGGATATCTCAATGACTGCAGCTTTGTACTTTGCCATTTTTTTATTGTGACTGTCAGTTATTTAAGTATCGGAAAGCAACTTCAGCTGTTAAGGAAAGTCATCTTCATATATTTCTTAAGCAAAATACTGGGGTTTGTCTTTGTCCAAGAAGCTTTAAGGCCTATTTATCTTATTTAACTTTTTAGGAGTTGTTCTGATATCATAAGTGTATATTCAAAATGACTATCCGGATTTTTTTGTGTGTCTCAAGTTAGTGCTTCTAAGATGATTAGATTAGTGGTGTGGCAGTTAAAGCCATGGATATTTTCAAGTCCCTTAGACAAAATGTATTGAAAAATTAAATTCATAAATAAATGAGCATTCTATAAGCATTTTTTTTCTTAAATTTTAAATGAAGAGGCATTCACATGAACCTTATACAACCCTCTGGTTCCTGGTAATCCAAGTACCATGAGTTTTTTCCGTGCCACCAAACCAATGAAGAAATTTTGCCATAGGGGAGGCAGAAACTTGTTTCATTCAGTTAAGGGAATATTTCTTGGTTGCCTTTAAATGGTTTTTTTTTTTCCCCATATCACTGTTATGTAATAGCTTTCCAAGAAAACTATTTTATAATCTCTTCTTTTCTATCCATTTTACTTTTTTTTAACGTTTTTATTTATTTTTGAGACAGAGAGAGAGAGCATGAATGGGGGAGGGGCAGAGAGAGAGGGAGACACAGAATCGGAAGCAGGCTCCAGGCTCAGAGCCATCAGCCCAGAGCCCGGTGCGGGGCTCGAACTCATGGACCGTGAGATCATGACCCGAGCTGAAGTCGGATGCTTAACCGACTGAGCCACCCAGGCGCCCCTCTATCCATTTTAATATTATATTTATTTCATCTATTATATCAAAATACTGTAATTTCAACATGTAGTCAATTCTAGAAAACTGTTAATGACATATTTTATTCTTTTTCTATTCTTTGAATTTTGCTGTGTATTTTATACTTGGAGAATATCTTTTAAAAAAAATTTTTTTAATGTGTATTTATTCTTGAGAGACTGAGAGAGAGACACGGAGTACAAGCAGGGGAAGGGCAGAGAGAGGGAGACACAGAATCCAAAGCAGGCTCCAGGCTCTGAGCTGTCAGCACAGAGCCAGACGCGGAGCTCAAACTCACAAACTGCGAGATCATGACCTGAGCCAAAGTCAGACGCTCAACCAACTAAGCCACCCAGGTGCCCCTATGCTTGGAGAATATCTTAATGTGAATCAGCAAGTGCTACTTCAAGTGCTCAATACCACATATGACCAATGACTATCCTATTAGATGGTGCAGTTCTAGACCATGATATCTAGAAGGATATGGACCAACAGTGTTATTAACTTCCTTCAGAAAAACATGTTTATAAAACTAGAGAGATTTAAGTAAACCGGAAAATTATTCTAACAGCCATAAAGTCAGAGGAGAATTTTTATATGATCACAACATTAGTAAAGCCTCAGTTATGTTTGTGGGATTAAAGTTAATTTTTTAATTTAGGGTAACCAAATTGAAATGAAATGCCAAGGGAAGATCATGACCATATTCTTCAGAATAATTTTTAGTCCTTGCTCCCATATTCTAGGGATATATTGAAACCTTCCTATAAAAAGCATGGATTCTTTTCACTCAGGAGCTAAACATCTATTAATCTCTTAATCAAAAGATCATGCTGAATAAATGTGAATTTGTTGGACATTTCCCCCACTCTGTTAGCTACTACAGGATGGAAAGGAATTATTTTATGTATTTCTGGGAATGACAACCTGCCCTATTCCTGTCACATGTACTTAGAACAATGTAGCCAGAGATTGGAATTTCTTATTATATTTGGGGTCATCTGTTGGGATTCCAGAAAAAATAACTAGAAGACTGAGCTTCTAGAAACAGATTTTAGAACAGCGTAGCATTATGGTCATTAATTTTCCATTATGTCTGAGGCCAAGGGTATCTAGGAAAACCTGACATAGAACTAGAGCAGTATTCTCAAGCCATTTGTATGTGAGAATAAATTAAAATATAAACATCAACTGAAATTTCCATGTGCTTATTATGTTTAAGGAACAGATTTGAACTTTCTGCATTTATTTATTTATTTACATATGTGTATGTTTTTTTAACCTTTCCACCCTTTTTCTCATTTCTCCCACCCTAGCCTCTAGCAACCACTACTCTGTATATATGAGCTTGTTTTGTTTTGTTTTTTTAAAATTCTACATATAAGAGAGATTATATACTATTTGTCTTTTTCTGTCTGACTGATTTCACTTAGCATAATGCCCTAGAGAAGGATCCATGTTGTCCTGATAGCCATTTAAATTATCTCATTATTGGGGCGCCTGGGTGGCTCAGTCGGTTGAGCATCTGACTTTGGCTCAGGTCATGATCTCACGGTCCGTGAGTTCGAGCCCCACGTTGGGCTCTGTGCTGACAGCTCAGAGCCTGGAGCCTGCTTCGGATTCTGTGTCTCCCTGTCTCTCTGACCCTCCCCTGTTCATGCTCTGTCTCTGTCTCAAAAATAAATATTAAAAAAAATTATTATTATGCAAAATTTCAAATATAGAGAAAAGTAGAGAAAAAAAGAATCCCTGTGACAGCTACCGGAGTCATCAACTCATGGCCATCTTTATTACATCTGTATTCCTTTCCCCCATGGTGGATTCTTGGGAAGCAAATCCCAGATGTCATATAATTTTCAAAGATTGTCTATTATGTGATTTGAGCGTTGATGGGCTTTGAGGCTAAAATGAATAAATAAAATATGACCTTTTTTCTCAGAGATTTTATCAAATCTATCTGGGGTAATAATGTTTAGTAGTCAATATAATTATAATATAAATCAAGTGTAACATAGACCCAAATGCTAAAACACCTGAACCAGTTCTCAACATAGCAAAACCTGACATAAAAGGAATAATTTTATGATATAAGTCCCTGGGACCATTTTTATGAAGACTTTTTTAAAGCATGAAAGATTTTCTAGTTCCATTCATTACAAGGGCCTTGAAGCAATGGCACCCAGTAGCAATGAGCACATATGGCACCAAGATTTTGGCTTCTAAATCTCTTTTCCTACTAAAAGGAAACAGTACTCCTTGAACAAATGGCTGACTGACTTCAGGGCTGGTGGAGGAAAAACAAGATGAGCCTTGAAACATCTTTTCCTGCCAGCATATTAGGAAGTGCTCAAAAAATGATAGGGACATGTCAGAAGGACCCAGGAACCAGCTTGAAAGGACTCCCACTGGCCAACTCTGGTACAATTTGAGCAACAAAGTAACTAATAATAATAATGAAATACAACTCATATTAAAATAAGAATCTGAGGCTCCTGGGTGGCTCAGTTGGTTAAGCTTGTGAGCTTTGGCTCAGGTTCATGGGTTTGTGATCTCACGGTTTGTGGGTTCAAGCCCCATTTCAGGCTCTGTACTAACAGTGCAGGGCCTGCTTGGAATTCTCTCTCTCTCCATTTCTCTGCCTCTCCCCAACTCATGCTTACTCTCTCAAAATAAATAAGTAAACTTTAAAAGAATAAAATAAATAAGAATCTGTGAGTGAGTTCATAGTGGCAATAAATAAATAGATTCTACATGTATAAGAAGGAAAAGCTCTTTTTACAGTAGAATGGCAATTAATAAATGAGGATGAATGCTAGATTAGAAAATCATCATTTGCAACCATTGTGGTTACATTGATTCAGGCTAGAAGTATCCATGGTTGCTAAAACTAGAAAGTGAAAGTTAGTGAGAAATAGGGTATTTATATATCTCAGAGAATTTCTCCATAGATTACTTATTAATAGCCATGGGAAATAGTCACGTTAGAGGGGAGAGGCCTGGTAGTAACACCTGAACCAAGTGATCAAAATTACCATCACCAATAATCGAACAAAATGACAGCATGTGCCTCTGATGTTATGCACTGAGAAAGACATCTGCAGTATTCTTGCCCCTCAAAATGCATAATTAATTTAATATTAAGGAAATACCAGACAAACCCAAACTAAAAGATAGTGTTAAAAAATGGCAGTGTCCAGAAAAACAAAGGAAAGCTGAGGAGCTGTTTCAGATTAAAGAAAACCAGAGAGATGTAAAAACTAAATGTGTATGTCATCCTGGGTCCTGAACTAGGAAATATAATGCAGAAAGAACATTATTGGGACAATTGGAAATATATGAGTTAGGTTATGGATTAAATAATAATAATGTTACTATGTAAGTTTCCTGATTTTGATCATTGCACTGCCATTAGGTAAGTGATTATCTTTGTTCTTAGGAACTATACATTGGTAATATTTAGAGACAAAAGATGTCTACAACTTAATCAGATGGTTTAGAAAAACAAATGAGGGGCCCCTGGGTGGCGCAGTCAGTTAAGCGTCCGACTTCAGCCAGGTCACGCCGACTTCAGCCAGGTCACGATCTCGCGGTCCGGGAGTTCGAGCCCCGCGTCAGGCTCTGGGCTGATGGCTCAGAGCCTGGAGGCTGTTTCCGATTCTGTGTCTCCCTCTCTTTCTGCCCCTCCCCCGTTCATGCTCTGTCTCTCTCTGTCCCAAAAATAAATAAACGTTGAAAAGAAAAACAAATGAGGTATATATATATATATATATATATATATATATATATATATAAAATAAAATACAAAAGTAGCAAAATTTTGACAATTGGTAAATCACTAGTGCATAGAAAAGTTTTTTTGCTGTTCTTGCAAATTTTCTCAAGTTTGAAGTTATTTCAAAATTAAATTTAAAGTAATAAGACAAAGCAAATATACACATGTGCATACACACACAATTATCTTGAGTTTATTTTTTTAAGATTTTTTAAAAAAAATTTATTTATTTTTGAGAGAGAAAGAGAGCATGCAGGGCAGGGGAAGAGATGGGGAAGGGAGTTGAGAGAGAGAATCCCAAGCAGGCTCCACACTGTCAGCATGGACCCCGACGTGGGGTTGAAACTCACGAACCATTGTGAGATCATGATCTGAGCTGAAATCAAGAGTCGGACATTGAACCCACTGAGTTATCCAGGTGCCCCCACAGTTATTCTCACTTTAAATAAAGCCAGCTGAAAATATAGAAATCTGAAGGTCATACCCAAAAGTAAACTAAGGAATATAAAATTGTTTTCTCCCAACAAATCTTCATGTAAAATTATAAAATTTATAAAAATTTAATAAACATTAAAACACAGTTTACCAAACCCCTGTTTGTAAATTAAGGTATATCTCAATTTGCATTTGCTTTATCTCTGTCCTGGTAAGAGTTGCTGTATCCATCTGGCTTGCTTTGGGAATCTTCTCACATAGAGCTGTGTATGAATGCATGCTTAAATGTCACAGAAAATGATGGTGGTCTCCTTCAACATACAGATTAAGGCCTGTGCAGACCTGGGGCTCGACTTCAGATTTCTCTCTTCTGATTACGTGAGTAGTTTTTCAGGCCACATAAAACCAGATTTTAGGGGTGCCTGGGTGGCTCAGTCGGTTAAGCAGCCAACTTCGGCTCCAGTCATGATCCTCGCAGTCCATGAGTTCGAGCCCCGCGGGGCTGACAGCTCAGAACCTGGAGCCTGTTTCAGATTCTGTATCTCCATAGATTTGGTACAGCCTCTGTTCTAAGACTAGTGAATGGGTTGTTATGGAATGGGAAGGATTTACTGTTTTAAAAAAGTCATGGGGCGCTTGGGTGGCTCAGTCGGTTGAGCGGCCGACTTCGGCTCAGGTCATGATCTCTCGGTCCGTGAGTTCGAGCCCCGCGTCGGGCTCTGTGCTGACAGCTCAGAACCTGGAGCCTGTTTCAGATTCTGTATCTCCCTCTCTCAGACCCTCCCCTGTTCATGCTCTGTCTCTCTCTGTCTCAAAAATTAATAAACCTTAAAAAAATTTTTTTTTAAAACAAGAAAACCAGATTTTAGATCTGCTCCTTCCACCAACTAACTCTGTACCTCTTGGGCTTTTTTCCTTTTCCTCTTTTCCTCTCACTAAAACATAACTTTTATAGGAATAATAAAAATAGTAATGATGTAATGAGTCTATTATTTTGAGCCTACCCAGAAATTATTGCTTTACTAATCACACACACAAAAAAGAGGAAGATATTCAGTTATCTAAAAGCTGATTAGCTGAGACCGCATCTTTCCTTTTTCTTCCTTTTTTCTACCATTTTGCTACTCACACAGAATTGGCATAGGAAGGAGAAATAAGCAAAACTAGTCAGTCAAATCTGGTTTTTTAATAAATAGTTTGGTATTATTTTTGTAATATTTATTTATTTTTGGAATAGTGCAAGCAGGGGAGGGGCAGAGAGAGGGGACAGAGGATCCAAAGCAGGCTCTGCACTGACAGGCTGACAGGAGTGAGCCCATGTGGGGCTCAAACTCACGAACTGCAAGAAGACTACCCGAGACAAAGTCGGACCATCAACTGACTCAGCCAACCAGGTGCCCCAGTTTCATATAATTTTAAAGTCAACAGATACTATCTGTAATGGCAAAATATTGGAAATAACTTAAATGTACTTCCACAGTACTAGTTAGTATTGGTGGAATACAGTGTTTCCATAAACAAAGACTGGATGGTCTCTATGTATTGATATGGAAAGATCCCCAAAGTATATTGTTAAGTCCAAAAAACACAGTACAAAACAGTCTATATTGAATGCTACCATTTGCATATAATAAAAGGATTAAAGGATATACACATATTTGGGGCACCTGGGTGGCTCAGTCAATTAAGCATCTGACTTCAGCTCAGGTCATGATCTCATGGTCATGAGTTCGAGCCCCTCATTGGGCTCTGTGCTAACAGCTCAGAGCCTGGAGCCTGCTTCGGATTCTGTGTCTCCCTCTCTCTCTGCTCCTCCCCTGCTCATACTGTGTCTCTCTGTCTCTCAAAAATAAATACATGTAAAAAAAATTATTTAAAAAAGAATATACACATATTTGTCTGCCTATGTATAAAATGTCTCTAAAAGATATATATGCACACAAAATTGTTTGCCTGAAGAGATGATAATTTGGTGTTGGGGAACATGTTCATTAATTTCCGCATTAATACAATTGAAAAACTCCTAAATTTAATGCTTATATAAAAAAATAGAAAATTATACTTTTATCCCTGTTTTATTGCTGTAGAAATTACTGTTCTATAATGATATTTCATCAAACACAAAGATGCTCCCAGACCTTTCACTGTAATGATGAAAACTATTATGCATTTTATCTGATTGAGTCAGTCTGGTTCACTTATTAATTTGAACTCAAAGAATTTGTCAACATTTTTTCTTAAGTGTCCTTGGTTACAGGAGTACATCCTATGAATTAATAGATGACTCGCCTACTATGGGTGCCTGGGTGGCTCAGCTGGTTAAGCGTCCAACTCTTGATTTCAGCTCAGGTCATGATCTCACAGTTGGTGGGATCAAGGCCCACACTGGGCTCTGTGCTGACGGTGTGGAGCCTGCATGGGATTCTCTCTCTCTCTCTCTCTCTCTCTCTCTCTCTCTCTCTCTCTCTCTCTCCCTCCCTCCCTCTCTCTCTCTCTCTCTCTCTGTCCCCACCTCATCCTCGCTCGCTCTCTCTCAAAAATAAATAAATCAACTTAAAAAAAGACTGACCTGCTATAAGAATATTAAAGAGCTGAAAAGTATGAAGCTGATCTCGGTGGAGTTCTATCAAAATACCGGTTTTATTTAATACCCCATGAGAAGTGGGAGGATAATACTTATTTCAAATTAGATAGTTTAAGATTTAGCATTCCTTTAATATGTGGAATACCAGGAGTATCTCAGGAAAGGCAGAAACCAAATAAGAAAGTCCTAGGAAATTTTTAGAAATCCAATGGAATCTAAAAGACCATCTTCCCTGGAGTCGATATTTTAATATATCACCAAGATCTCATACTTCCCTTAAACAGGATATTAAATGGCACATAGTAATTTTTTCCCTAATGGTTCTCTTTTGTAGTTAACGCTTTCTTTCTCCATCCACCTGCATTTTATAAGTGGATAAATAGAATCACTCCAAGCTGTCTGAATGCTCCTTTTTCTTCCTGCATCTGCCAAACTCAGTGAGAAGTAGGAACCTAAGACAGTCTCTGGTACAGGTAACCATCTGTTACCACTTACAACATAAAATTCAACAAAGAAAGTCTTCTCCTGTGGCTTATTTGCATATTTTATGGTTCTGTTTAACTCCTTCTTTATAAAATAAGAAAATAATTATTATTCAAATTAAAACTGCTCATCCAGCCCATAGGTGGTATATTAAAGCTCTCTCCACTGAGAATTATTTATATGGTTCCAGTTAATAACGGTGCATTTTTATAGGGAAGATACACAGATGTGACAGTGGTTTTAGAAAGAACTTAGGCAGCATCCAGAAACAGCTGTACATTTTTCCAGCAGCCTGAGTAGTGACTAAGTAGTGTTTTGTACCACCATCTCCACATCTGCTCCTTTCCCCCTTCCTTTTTTCAGCACATCTAGATGATTAATAAACTGTACATTCTTTACATGCATTCTGACAGCCATGGGGACTATAAAGGTTGACAATATACAGCATCACCCAGTGTTATCATGAAACACCTCGTTGGATGCCTCTATACCAGGGGGCTGTGGCATTTTGAGAGGCTGGTGCTAGGAGTTGTATGGGTCTCTTGACATCATAGTCAAGTTGGTATTATCTCAGGTCATATTGTCAGTGGCTGGATAAGTGTCCCCTCAAGTCTGTATTATGCATTTAAAAAAGTAATTTATTTGCCTTAGGGAAGAGAGTATAGTCTCATTATCTTAAAAAGTCAGAAGACAGTTTTAATAACCATTTCACTCATTCCTCTATGAATTTTGCTGAAAGACCTATCCTAAAGCATGTCTGCTGGCAAATCCCGAGTTTCACTGTTACCAAAGTTGACTTTGTGTGAGCTGTTACATTTTCCATAGACAATTGGATGTGATCACAGAAGGCTGATTGCCAAAGTTTTATTTCAACTCAGATATAACTAAATGCAAGAAATCACTTACTGACACCTTTATTCTGCCTAGCCCACCCTAAATCACCATTTTGGGAAAAAGTTATAGGATCTCCAAAATGGTCTGCCTATGTTCCAAGTTAATTTTGAGAATGGCTCTCTATGTCTGGTTTACAGTCTCTTTAGAAAAGCAGAATTATGATGGAAACACTGTAACATCCTAAGCTGTAACAAATGAGCTGTTCTTGAAGATAAATGTAACTTCATGTCTTTGAAGCTAAATATTTACTTTTCAGATGATTTAATGTATCTTTGTTCCTTTCCACACTGAGCTTTTTCTTTCTTTGCATCCCTTCAACTCCAAGCTACTTTTTGTAGCCCTGTTTTATCAGTGTTTTGTGATGTTACAAAAAAGCAAAGAGTGTGAGGTCAAATTTTCCATTACATACCTCAACAGGAATGCCAGGGAACCTAGCCAAACTAAGTCTACAAAAAATAAAAATTACAGGAAAGATGATTCATTAATCAACAATTGCCCTACCAAAAAAATAGAATAAGTTGTATGTATTTTGTTTTGGGAGCAGGGACTGAGTGCAGACAGCCCAGCCATGGGGTGAAATGGGTTATTTCATGCCAACATAGCATGGTTTTAGATCAACTAGGGATCTTTTAAACCTTAAGAATAACTCACTTTGTGCCTTGGTTTCTCTCAACTTTTTCTTTTTTTCAGAATGAAAATATATCATGCAGACCCCAGCTACAATTTGATTAAAAAAATAATGGCAGCAGGGGTGCCTGGGTGGCTCAGTCAGTTGAGCGTCCAACTTTGGCTCAGATAATGATCTCATGGTTTGTGAGTTTGAGCCCCACATCAGGCTCGCTACTGTCACCACAGAGCCCACTTCAGAGCCTCTGTCCCCCTCTATCCCTCCCCTGCTGTGTTCTCTCAAAAATAAATATTTAAAAAATATAAAATAAAAATTAAAAAAATAAAAAATAATGGCAACAGAAAGATACAGTAGAAAGACACAGCCTGCAACTCATGAAATGTTTCAGCCATTAGCCATTCCTTCCTCTCTGTCACAAAGTCTTTGTCACCTCCTCTTCCTCTAACAGAGGTCCCCATCTCCGTCCTTTTGTCTTTTGCCGTAAGTTCAAGATCTTGATCCTTCCCTAAAACATTGTCAGATCAATAAAAATACTAGACTTTGTCTTTAAAGTTATTATTAAATATTGAAGGATATGAAAATGTCAAAAATAATGACACTGGAGGAAAAAATTAGTCACTGAATTATAAAGAGCCCCCAAAGCTCCTATACAAAGATAATTATCTAATCACAGAACTTTGTACCATAAATGTCAAACTCAAAGTGAAGCTTTATTTTCTTGTATTCTAATGAGAAAATCAGTCACTAACAAATACAGTAACAATACTGGCTCCATGACCAGCCAATAATAGATACGTAAACTCTGTTGTCTAATGCTTTGTTTTTTAAGTTTATTTATTTGAGAGAAAGAGTGTGTGTGTGCACGAGAGAGCACAAGAAGGGCAGAGAGAGAGAGGGTGAGAGAGAGAATCCCAACCAGGCTTTGCACTCTCAGCGGGGCTCAAACTCACAAACTGAGATCATGACCTGTGAGATCATGAGCCAAAATTGAGTCGGACACTCAACCAACCAACCGAGCCACCCAGATGCCCCTGTTACCTAACGGCTTTATTAGCCAACCCCTTCTGACTAATCAAAGAAAGGTGATATTATGGGCCTGTATCACTAATACACTAAGTGTATTTTATCTTAATTCTTTGAAAGATGGTACTCCTTATGTGGTTCAGATACTATTAACCAGAGTATGTAATTAATCGGAGCAATTCCAGCCATGTTGGAGGATACTGAATTTACTGAAGATTTTTGTTGTCTTTTATGGAGAACATGAAGGGAAAATGGAGAGCAGGTTGTTTTTTCTTTTGTCAAAAAGCTGATAACCCAGTTGTGATGACCATTTCATCCACACAAAGGAACAGAAACATGAGAAATAAACTTTTTAAAGTTCCTAATAATTGGGTGTTTCTTGTGAGAAGCTGGGACATTTCAGAAAAGAAATGGACGGAAGGAGAGGAACAAAGCCAGAGTTCCCAGACCTTAACAAGTAGGGCAGATAAAACAAGTCCACTTTTGTTATTGAAAAATGGGGTGTTCTGCCCTGTTTTAGAAGAAAACTTGACTGCCTGAACAGAACTATGGAGATAAGGTCCTAATGTAGTCTGTGCTAGTCCAAACCTGTGCTCACCTCCTCACCTCCACCAGAGTCAGTGACAGACCACCCAGCAGAGAATATTTTTCGAGTAGTGCTGATAGAGGCAAACATCCTAGGTGTCAGATGGAAAACACTCAATCCCCAGACTTCACACCTCAGACAGGCTTTTTTCCAGGCATTTCTAGTAGTCCATTCTTTACCCCATTCTGCATTATCTGTACTGCACCCTCAACACACACAATATACACACTTAGGAAGAAGAGAGATGTATACAGGAAACCACATCCAGTAAGTTTTCTTTCTCCTTAGAAGATCATATTTTATCTTTTCAAAATCTCTCTGCCTTTGTTCTTTTCAACTATATTAAAAATTTGTTTCCTTGGTTTTTGGTTTTTAATTTTTAAATTATTTTTAAGTGTCCTCTACACCCAACCTGGGGCTCAAACTTAAAACCCTGGTATCAAGAGTCGCTCACTCCTATTTCCTTGGTCTTAAATCTCGTTTTATTCAAGCTCGTAGCAACTCCACAGTCTCTGAAGTCTTCTCTCTCTCAGCCACATCAGTTCTTTATTATGACTGCTTGTGCAAGCCAGTGGGTGTTTGTTATGTCACATAGGCTGTGGGAGACAGGTTTTTCCCAATCCCACTCTACTCCCAAACCCCATTCCTTTCAACTATCTATTCATCCAGCCAACCATTTGAGTCACCAAGGGCTTTGAGACTTGGGAAATTTACATCCCTGAAACTGATTATGCTATGTTGAATTTATACAGAGCTCTTCTGCTTTGCAGGATTTTAAAAGAGAATGAATACTCTTGTTTACAAGACAAACAAGGTCTTTCACTGTATCAGGTTTATACCCTGGTTAGGATAGTCAAAGAAAAACAAATATTTAAATAAGTATTTCACTCACAGTAAACATAAGAAGAAACACTGGGGGAATCTGAGTCAATGGAGCAGGGAAGACTATTTTGTGAAATAACGTATAAGCTGAGGTTCAAAGAATAGCCTAAAAAAGGAGAAATGTAAGAGCATCACAGGTTGAAGGGCAGCCAGTTTTAATACCCAAAGTCAGGAAAGAGCTTGATACAAAGAGGGGATGAGAAAAGCTGAGCTTAGACTGGAGCCCAATGACTGAAAGGAAAGTGGAAAAATTCAGAAGTAGAGGAGCCAAGATTAAGCAGGGCCTTGTAGGCACTGACAAGAATTCTGGCCTTTTCTAAGAGCAGTGAGTAGCCACTGAAACATTTGGGCAGGGAGGGGGGGAGGCGGGGGAGACATGATTTGAACATGATGTTTCTGCTTGAGTCACTTTGTTGTATCTCATCACAGAATCAATTAGAGGAGTGCAAGAAGGAAACCAGTGGGACTAATGCCATTTTCCAAGTGAGAAATGATCGTAGTGGTCAGTGGAGAAGTGTATGGTTTCGAGACAGATTTGGAAGGTAGAATTTACAAGACTTGGTGGCTGCTTGGATTGGTGGCATTACAGGAGAGTGTCCCTGATGATTCCCAGTTTTCTAACATGAGATGCTGTTTCCTGATGTGAAAACTTTTGGAGGAGTGCCTAGACTACGGGTGGGGTGGGATGGGGAGTAGGGATAGACCCCAAGTTTGATCTGGGATGGTTATGATTCACCCAAGTGGAGATGTCACACAGGTATTTGTAAAAACAGATTTGGAGCTCAGAAGAGATATCTAGGCTGGAGATATAAATTGAGTAACACTTTATAAATAATATTTGAAGCCATGAGTATGGATAAGATAACCTAAGAAGAGGCATGTTTTCAGAGGAGAGCCCAGAGTGCCTCTCTGAGCCTCAGTTGTTTCATCTAAAACATGGAAGTAATGATCTCTCTGTACAAGAAGTTGAGACACATGCATACAGTTTATTAGCCCTATGTCCAGCTCATAGTCAGCAGTCAGTAGTATATGGTAATTGCTATTATTACTATGTCTGGTAAATTCTCACATCCTCATTCTCTTGAATGAGTTGGGACTAATTGACAGAGGGGAGAGTGGAGAAGAGTAAATAAAAGCATGAAGAAATGAACATGAGTCTATAGTGGTATGTCTATAAACATTGAGATCAAAACATTAGCTTCTGTTGTGCCAGTGTTTTAATTTTTTTTCCAATTTTTATTTTCTAGGCAGCCCTCCTCTTGCAAACAAGTGCCTATAATTCTCCCCATGAAAAATCAGGGGTCTTCATTTTTCTTAAGTGAGACTTTTGTGCCCAAATGACTTGTGAAGCTACCATCAGGTTCATCATCTTGGTAGGTTTTCATCATTGTTGCTACAGTCACTGATGGATTTGTTAAGAAATATCTAAATGTTCTTTTGGTAACATTATTTTTAGGAAGGCGAAGCCTTTACATTTCCAGACAGCAGCTTGGTTGTGAATGTGAGGAGACCACAGAACTGTAACACATTGCACATGTTGACAAGGCTGTCTGGGCTCCTTGGCATTACTAATGATGATAATGATCCCGTTTGGTAGAGGCAGACCCTCCCTACAGCTGGTGTCCTTTCTGCGCAGGGATGAGGTCATTTGGTGGGGAGGGGAGAAATGGAGCTGAAGAGAATGAGAGAAGAGAAGGGGAAGAAACTGTCATGTCTGCATTCTTGGTGGAAAAATAGAAGCATATTTGCCACATGCTTGCTTAATTAATTTATTTTTTAAATACAGGGAATGGAGAGGCAAGGGGATAGTGAGGAACTGTAATATGGTGACAGCTTGGTTTCCTCCCAAAGCTGTACAATTATCTGTATACGCAGTAACTGGGTAATCAAATCTCCAAGACACTGATAACCCTATGAATTCTAATCTCTAGAAATTTTAAACTGCTCAGAGAAGGATATTCCAGCAATCTAAATCCCAGTAACTACTCTAGAGTTGTTTAAGAGCCCAATTCTAGACAGTCCACTCCTCCTTCTGCCTCAAATGTGTCTTAAAAAGAGAAATTCAGAATTATTGTTCCTTTGGCAATGTAGTTAAAGGCATCAGATCATTCTTCATCTAATTCTCAATGTTGTCACCAAAAGCAATTAAACAGCCTTTTTTTTACGTTACCAGTAGTAGTCGAACTGGTGCACCATGGGTTTATCTAGAACTTGTATACTTGTATGCATAAAAACTATATGTCCTTAGGGTTTGGGGTTGTTATAGTTGGTTGTTGTTGAGGGGAGGGCTTACCAAAGAGGGGTCACTTTGTCATTCCAAGGTAAGACCCTGGCTTAGCACACCCAGCCAGTCACAATCAGCCATTTGGCCATATCTGCGCAAGGTAAAGGAAATGAGTCAACTCTGATCAAATGGGAGAAATACTAAAGATGCTTTCAAGATGTTTTTGAACCCTTCAGAGGAAGGGCCATGTTTGATTAGCCTTTGTGTCCTCCGTGCCTCAGCCAGGCCTGACAGAAAGCGCTCCACAAGTGGTGAGTGTGTGAGTGAGCCAGTGTGCCCCATTACCCATGGTTGAAGACTTCTGCTGTTAGCAAGTACAAATGACCATGAGTAATTATGTGGAGGAAAAAATAATATTTTCTCCTAAATGCTGGAGAAAGAAGCTGAAAGCTAATAAATCTAATAGCTGCCTCTCAACAGTGCTCCTGACGTGAGTTTTCAAGATACAGCGTAAAGAGTACTGGACTGAAGGTCTAAAACCTCACCCTTTGGCAGGCCACTAAAATTTCTTAACCTCAATTTCCTCATTGGTAAAGTGGATAATAACACTTTCTCTGCCTACCTCCTATGGTTATTTTCAGGACTAAAACCTATTATGGAAGAGAAACTAATAAGAACCCTAGGAGGTAAGGTGTTGTTATTGGCTTCTTTTGAGAATACTATATCCTTAAACGTTTTTAGAAGAAAAAGGATTTTTAATTCTTTAAAGAAAAGGTCCTTCAAAAGCGTATGTATTGGTGCTATTGTTGTTAATTGCTGTCAATCCCTCTTTAAAGGTATATTTATTTAAAAAAATAACGACAATCCTCCACTCCATTTCTGGAAAGTTTTTGCGACTTGTCTTCATATTTTGTGTGTTTAAAATCTAAAGTATGAGGTCTTCCTTGAAAAATACCATTATTATTAATAGCCTCTGAAGGCAGCAAGGCTTATGAAGTTACCGACTGCGTATGATTAAGTGGTCACAAATAAAACACTGGTATTACCACATGTAAATTCTTTCCCTGAAGTTGGTGCCTCTACAAACAGTGATTCAACTATAGTTGTCTGTCATGGGACAATAGAATTGTCCTTGAAAGAGCACTGCATATGAAGTCAAGAAACAATGCCTTAGCTACTTTCTACTGTGGTCGTGATCAAACCATTTCACCTCCCTTAGCCTCTTCAGCTTTCGTAACTAAGCATTCAGTAGCTATCCATCAGGGCTTTACAGCTGTCTCCAGAAGGCATTTGAAAAGAGGGAAGGCATTCTTTGTTGTCAAAATGACAGGGTGGGCAAAAAATGATAGGGTGGAGGTATATTGCTAGCATTTAGTGGGCAAAGGTAGGTCTGCTAAATTTTCTACAGTGAGCAAAGCAGACTCATGAAAGGAAACATTGTCCCCCTGCATCATAAATATGCCCTTCTAAGAAACACTGGACTAGAGCTTTTGAGAGTAAAAGGAGACATAGTTAATAATACAGGATTGTCTCAGGCAAATTGGGATATATGGAGCTTCTAGCCACAATCCAGGTCAACTTTGGCTTACATTGTCTTCCAACATTCTTGTCCATCTTCCTCTCAAATGACAAGATCCCAAGGTTTGCTGAACAGCCATTATGGAAGGAGACAGACAAGTCTGGACCACATACCTTCTTCCATGGTCTCTATTTTACCAGGAAAACTAGCAGCAGAGTTAAAGTTAGCTCACTTAGTCATCCAAGAAATTGGTTATGTTTTCGTTAGAGAGTCCCCTTCCCTCACCCTCAGAGCCTTGGGCTCTGCCACCACTCAAGTGTGGCAGCTGCCTGAAACATTTGTTTGGGGTGGGTGGGGGAAGAGGAAGAAGGGAGAGTGGAGCCAGCTCTTCCCTGCAGCTGTAGTTAACCAAAGCAAGCTGCCTACACAGACAGCTCACTCCACTTCAGGGGCCACCCTGAAGCCATGTCTGTGGGTGCAAAGTTATTGTGACACATCCCACCATGGGGTGTGAAGGGAGAAACTGCTCATGGCAACGGAGGTACCAGATGATTCTTATACTACTTTTTGGACCTCCATTTAAAGAGGGAAAACAAAACCAGTTCAGGAATTTTTTCTACTCTGTTGACACCTCAGCTAAAGAAAATAGTCAAGTCCAGGTGGGTTTTATGTTACTCAGCTCCTGTACATGGACAAAGACTGGATTCCAGCATTCCTGTTGAGCCCCAGGGTTTTCTCCTAGTTAAATTTACTTTCAACTTCTTAAATTATATTTTACTCTTTAGAGAAAATCTGTTGTGCAGAATTGTATAAGGCTTGACATGATGGTCTAAACTAATTGCTTAAATATGGACTTGGACAATTGTTGAAAAGTACTTTTGTTTGTGTCATGGAATGAAAGTTACCACATACACAATAGTCTATTTTCAAACCTAAATGAATTATGTCTTAAAGGGAATAAAAGAGCGTAGCAAAAACAAAAAACAAAACAAAACAAAAAACATGAATTTTTTAGGCCAAAATGTCTAAATTCAACTGGAAAGAACTATAGAAATTTGCCTGACACTGACAGGCAGTTCTCTTTTCTCTTTCCTCTTTCTATTTCTTTTCCCTTCTCAACCTAGCATTTGAAGTTAAGCCTTTGGGAATATGTGTCTTCTCTACATTATAGCCAAGTGGCAAGTGTGAGCCATGGCAGCAAACAAATGTCTAGATTCATATAGTACTACTTCAGAGGAGTATCATCTCTTTTGAGGGACAGACAGACCTGATAAAGATCAGAGGTTAGGTCTTCACTTTTCTAACTTTCCCATGAAACCTTAGGGTTTTCCAGAACTTGCCAAAGGTGGAAGAGTCAGTTTGGGGAGGACTTTTTAAAAAAATAATTCAGTGTTGTAGGTTAATAAGGTACTATAGTGTTATGTTTTTAAGAAAGTTTCTTCTTTTTATTTATTAATCTATATGTACCTCACTTCCAAATAACATGTAATACAGAAGAATAAAGTAATTAATTGACAGAATTGGAGTAATTGGAATATAAAGCCAGAGATAGGAGCGGGAAACAGAAATATATACTCTCTAGTCTTTTATAGTTATAGAAGTAAATCACAAATTTAGCTCCAAACTTTCTAGTGGCCTAAATTAAAAGGGACATGCTCTTAACCACCCATACTGGCATCATGAGCAGTGTTCAGGGGCAAATGGTTTTTTATTTGTTTATCCATTTACCAACATTTATTTCTTGAGCACCTTCTAATGTATCTGGGAGCTTATATTGACAGAGACCTTGGGCAATACCAGAGAAAGGATTAGATCTGAAGTGCTCTGTATGAAAATGTAGAATCTCTTAAAATTGATTTTAACCATGTTTTAATGATAAAATGGAATGTTTATCTGTCTATGAGCAAATCCAAATTACATCAGACACATTTTCATGATTTTCTTTTTTAGAGAAGTCTCTGTAAAATACCCCAGGTCTCACTAAATTATCACCTGTGACCTTGGAACGTGACTGTGTGAGTACATTTTTCTTAAAGCACAAAAGTAGCTCCCTGTGGATGGTGTCTTCAGAGTCAGAATTTGGTCCAGAAGCAGTTCTGGAATGCACTGGACAAAACTTATTGTTTTCAAATATCTTAGGCAGGCAGATCCCTTCTTGCAAATTATCTTATGCCCACCTTCAAAATAGAAAACACGTGTAAGTGATATTTTGTTAGTGTAAATTTACTTTTAAATTGTCATATATTTACTATCAAGATAGTCATTGAGACCAATGAAACCCTTTCCATAAATCATAAATTTGAATGGATGAAACTGTTTTCTGTTGACCTCAGCATCTAATTTTTTTTCACATTCTGTTTTGTTGCAGTTTTTAAAATTCATTTTGAGGGGCACCTGGGTGGCTCAGTCGGTTGAGCGACCGACTTCGGCTCAGGTCATGATCTCACGGTTTGTGAGTTTAAGCCCTGTGTCAGGCTCTGTGCTGACAGCTCAGAGCCTGGAACCTGCTTCCGATTCTGTGTCTCCCTCTCTCTCTCTGCCCCTCCCCCACTCATGCTCTGTCTCTCTCTGTCTCAGAAATAAATAAACATTAAAAAAAATTTTTTTAAATACAAATAAAAATAAAAAAATAAAATTCATTTTGATACTTCAGTATATGCTGTGCAATTAGACTAATCCACAATCTTAAAAAAAAGTCATAAATGATTTTATTTCAAAATTGAATAACAAATTAAAACTAATTGCTCACATTGCTCAAACATACATTGTACATTTTATGTATTACAAATGTATACTTTAATATATTTCATTATCATAGATTTATAAATTTATATTTTATGTTAAATCATATATTCGTAACATGAAATATATTATAAAGTACTTTACATATTTGTATATAAATAAATATTAGAAATGTATAATAAATATAAAATGTCACACAAGAGGTAAACACAACTTACCAATATACCTTTAAATTATAATATTATCATGACCTATGTGTTATGATCATTTTTTTGTGACATTATTTAGGCAACCAATGACCATAACTTGTGGTCTGAGAGTCCAACTCATACAGAGCTGACTGGGACCCAATGATATACGCTTACAATGAGCGGATATTGTCGAATCTTTTCTTGATGTGTAATTGACTATGGCACACATGTGCTGTAGTAATGTACTTCTTTGCAGTTTTATGTGAGCAGGCATCCACATTCCAGAAATCAACCAGAGATTGATACGGAACAATACCCTTCCTAATGAATGGTGCATTTAAGACATTCATTTATGTGCCCCAGAATTGCAGGAGAAGCTTTTGGTCCAAGGTCTAGGTAGGTGGTGGTGGTAATGGTGGCTGGTGGTGATGTGTGGCTATGTGTATGTATCCTACTAAAACTCAGTGCATCCAGTTGATAGATGGGCCTTATGGCATCATTTGTGTTACTGTCACTTTGTTAACTGAACCTCTAAGTGAGACTAATAAAGCCTCTCCCTCTCTCTGGGCTTAAATTAGAAATTCCAGGCTACTATAGAAAAAGGTAATCTAAGACATGAAGACAAAACCAAAAGAAAAAGTGTTAACACTGAAGACCCATGGATAAATTAATGCTGTGTTTCTTTCTACAACCAAAATAAAAAATAATTATATTTAAAAATTTTACAAAAGCAAAAATTAAGACTTTCCCTTCCAACAATAATATAAACTTGTTTTTGAGTTTATATTATATAAGGAAAACTTTCTGTATTTGGAAGAGGACAAAATTATAAATAAATTAATATTTAATCTTGTTCTTTACATTTATAAAGAACTTAAAATGCCTTGTATTTATTTTCTATGGCTTGGTTTTTTCACAGAAAGGAAACTAGGTTGGGCAAGAATAAGATGCCTGGAATTTTTTAAATCTGCAATGGGTAATTTCCTGTAAGTGAAATTAAATTCAGTTCAACTCTGGGATAAATGCTATGTGTAACACCGCTGGAGTTGGAGTTCTCCTGCTCTCCATTTGGTTACCAGTCATTATTCCTCATTTCTATTCTCTTCAGAAATGAGGGTTTTCATGCTCCGTTGACCATATGCTTCCTGTGCCTTTATCTCTTATACCCTACATATTGCTCCAATTTGGGCCATAATTGTAAGTCATTGTGTAATTCACCATAGCAAGACTTCCATCCCAGACAGAAGTGGCTTGAAAAGACATAGTTTCCTAGGGCTGCTATAACAAATTACCACAAATTGAATGGCTTATAACAGCAGAATTTATTCTCTCACAGTTCTGGAGGCTAGAAGGCTGAAATCAAGGTGCCAGCAGGGCCTTGTTCTCTCCAAAGGTTCTGGAAGAATCCTTCCTTGCCTCTTGTAATGTCTGTTGGTTGTCAGCAGCCCTTGGGTGGTAGTGGTGGTAGTAGTAACTCCAAAATCTGCCTCTATCTTCGCATGGTTGTCTTCTTTCAGTGTGTCAGTGTCCAAATTCTCTCTTCTTATAAGGACACAAATCATTGGTTAGGGCCCACCCTTATCCACTAGGACCTCATCTTAACTTGTTTACATCTACAAAGGCCGTATTTCCAAATAAAGTCACATTCACGGGTTCTCAGTAAACACTAATGGGGGGAGGGGGGTGGGAGACACACACCTGATATAGGTAGTAAGAATCTTGTTAAATTCTCTCACCTCCCTGAGCATTTAGCGGTCTTCACTTTAGCACTTTTACTTGTCTAGTCTCAAACAAAGCATCCTTGAGCTTTCCATCCACTTTCCATCCATTGTCTCTTACCTGGAAATCCATCCAAAGCCACAGAAACCCTAACTGATCAATTCTTTGGTCACTGCCATATAGCATATGCTGAGCTGTATCATTTTATAAAATTGCCCCTCAGGGCCCAGTTTTGTTCTCCAGTATTCATATGCAACTTCCTACTAAAATCAAAGTAAATTGCATGCAAGTGTTTTCAAGCATGGACTCTGGCCCACACTTCTTCCCAAATTCTATACTTTCTTCTTTGTACATCTGGACATTAGACTTATTTAAACTTATGTAATATTCTCCCCAAGGCGTGAACTGTGAAGAGCTGCATTATCCCAGCTTCTTTTACCACTTCAGTTTCCCTATTATGCTAAAGGCTGGCCAAAGGTCAAATATTTGCATGCCTTCAAGATAGCATATAGTGTTTAAATCCCCCTCCGTAACCAAAATTGCAATTATACTAAAGAGGGGGCCCAGGGCAAAGGTCACCAACTAGCTCAGACACAACATACCTTCCCAGATATGTTTTCTTTCACCTGCATGGTGGAGTTTTAAAGAAATTGAATTCATTGCAAACGAGAGCAGGTATCACAAAGAAATCCAGGTATCTGGTTTTTCTTGAAAACTCAGAAGATCTGGCAAATTGGGGTTCACATTTCAGCAGCTATCCCTTCAGACAGATTGTGGGCTCTCACCTGCACTGTGGGCCAATCTAGATTAAACCATTTCATTCATTTATGTTACCTGTCTGACTGTTGGTGGCGTTTGAGCTATCCACCCCTGGCCCAAGACTTAGGAATTCAACCTTAATTTTCTTCCTAATGTGGCTCAAATAAACTATATTGAACACACTGGGGCAAAGGAGAGCACATCATTGGTTTCCCTTCCTCCTGGTTTATACTGTCTTTTGGCAGATTTCCACCAACACCCCCCAGCTCAGGGATGAGATGCACACCTTCAGTCACAGTGCATCTGGACTCGAGAGCCTTTCCTCCCTTTTTCTGTCACTATCTCAGGTGTTACAGTTGAGTTCAAATGCAAGAATTGAAATTTTCAAACATGGAAGGTAATTTCAAACTCAATCTCAAGTTACTCTGTTGAGGTTGGATTTCATTAATCACAGCACATGCCCTTCCTGAAACTTTTAAATGTGCTTTGCTAGCCTGTGGAACCTCTTTTGGCCCTTTGACTTATCCTTTCTGCTTCCACATTCCACCATTTACCTCTTGGCCCACACTATTTTGACTTCAGATTAGAATCGTTTTTCTGGAAGTCTCATGTCTAGACTCTTACCAGTGTCTTCCTGTAGACACTGGTCTTGCCCTATAGAACATCTCTGGGCAACCCTTATCCTGGGCTTAGGGTCTCCCAATTCTCCCTGTCCTGTTCTCATCACATCAGTGATATGTTTCTTACACTCATAGTGTTTCCTGAGAGGGCTGTCACCTCAAGCACTGACTTTGGGATCCTGAACAGTGCCTCTCTAGCTTTTCTTGGAATCATTAGTATCACTAAAAACCCTCTTATTTTTTCATTATCCCCAATGCCATTGGCACACCCAATTAATTCATCCCATGGAGTATTATATTCACTGTATGACTGATGTGGCTACATGGTCCTTTTCAGAATTCGCAGGACATATTATCATGTTAGAACATTCCCCATGTGATGGTAGGAAAACCCTAATTTGTGTTTCCTTGAATATTTATAAATCCTAAAAGCCCCATCTTTACCTTTATTTTAAAGCTTCATGGGGTTTATGATTATAAAAGTAACATGTTCATTGTAGAGAATGTAGAAAATACACAAAGATAATAAGATAAAAATAAAAATTACCTATAACTATACCATGTAGAGACAACTACTGTTAACATCTTGCTATGTTCATTTTCACATTTACATTTTAATCTCTCCCTGTCCCAACTCTTCAGTTCTCAAACACTCTTGAGAGAAGGGTAATTTTTGTGACTATCCCAAAAATTTAGAAAAGAGTTCTATAACCCAAGGAAATTCTAGTCTTAACATTTCATAATGTTCTCAATATTGTACACATTCCTGCTTGTTTTATGTTCAATTATTTAGCCTTCTACAACATGATAAACATTGGATTTTTTTTTATCATTACCCCCAAGGAATCCAAAGATTATCTCTATAATCCTCTCATTTGTCTGATATGATAGATTGTATCATGGGCAACCCATGTATACAGAGCCCTGGCTTAGGCTTTTCTTATGGACTGAATTGTGTACCTTGTCACCCCAAATTCATATGTTGAAACCCTCCGTCTCCTCCCAATGTGATAGTATTAGGAGGTGGAGCCGGTAGGAGGTAATTAGGATTAAATGAAGTCATGAAGATGGAGTCCTCATGAATGGGATTAGTGCCTTATAAAAATCATAAGAGAGATTGCTTCCTCTCTTGGCTCTCCACTATGTGAGGATAGAGAAGTCAGCAGTCTGCATTTGGAAGAGGGCCGTCACCAGAACCTGACCATGCTGACACCCTGATCTTGGACTTTCAGCCTCCAGAACTGTGACAAATTTCTGTTCTTTGTAAGCCTCTCCGTCTGTAGTAGTCTATTATAGCAGCCCAAACTAAGACAGCATTCAAGGAAGAAGATCCTGACCGATCCAGTTGTGAATATAAGACACAGATAAAAGAAGGTTCATGCTTACCCAAAGTCATGAGTGTCAACTATGACAGACCAAGATCTTAAGCTAGGGCTTGAAAGGGAAGAAAAGATAGGCAACAAAGAAGAAAGCTATTTAGGTATATTTTACAATGGAAAAGTGTTAGGGTACCAAGAATTATTGCTGACTGAGAATGTAGCAAGACCCTGGCTGGAAACCAAGTCTGACTCTCAGCTCTGGGATTTCCTCACAACATTTTCAGCTGATGAACTGACAAACCTCCGATACATCATTCCATAAATATTGTTAAATACTCTAGACCTAACATTTACCTTTTAAAATTTTTATGAGAGGCTTTTTAGAAACTTTTATTTAATAACCTAGAAATATCTACATTAAACCAAGGTAAATCAATATTAAAATAAATTAATTGCGGTTATTGAATGCTTACTAGCTGATGATGCAAAAAATAAGGAAAGTTCATAACATACTCTAGTTGAGCTAAATAAAGATACCATTCCAACATTTTAACATCTAGGTGAGAAGTGCTTTTAGCACTTGCTGGCTTATGTGCTAGCGATTAACAATGGTGTTATAATGTAATTAACACTGTTAATGTTGAGTGTATAGGCAGTTGTAAACAAATCTCATTTGTCTCATTCCACTGGACATCTGTACAGTCAGGTGACAGCACCAGACCATTACAAAAAATGAACAGGTGATATGCCCATAACTTTGTAGTAGCTCTGTAAGAAGAAGTGATGATTGGATTTCTCAGGGTGGCAGATTGTAATGGAAAGCTTTGGACCTGGAGCCAGGAAGACTGGTGCTGGCAGAGCCAACATTTAGCTGTTATAATTTTTGCATATCATATGCTTTCTTTACTTCTCCATTAAACTAGATAAACTCTGAAGACTCCTGAAGTTCTAATATTCTGCAATTTTGCATTCTCCAAGTGTGTCTGATTGTTCTACAGGAAACCAAGAATGCAGTGAGATATTACTTTAAGGAAAGATGACGTGATCTCTAGTACTGAGCTTCTTGTCCAGCCTTAGGCATGTCAGTTTCAGATACTCATTACATCATCAGGGAAAAAGGCCAATAAAAGCCTAGACTTCTCAGGCTGTAGAATCTGCTTATAAATTGGAATGGACAGAGTAGCTGCGGTTTTTCCAAACTCATGTTCTTGGGTATTACTAAAATGCATTTTATGTGCTGCATCTTGTTAAAGTTTTCGTGATGTGTCCCTGTAAAAGTCTGCTGGCCTCCTGCAAGCAGGGAACATGCCTTTGGTTATCTGTTACCAGTTAGCTCAGTTGGTTAAAATCCAAGGCTGTGGGATCAGTCTCCATATGGGACAGTTGGCTTCATGCAGAGCAGCCCCCGCTCACCCAACTGGTTCAGAAATTCGTGCATTTGACCACAGAGGACAGAGGTGTGGGTATGGCTGGCACAGCATAACCTATTCCTCCTACTGGAAAATCACTCAGAGCCCATGTTCTTCTGGCAAAGGTCACTGACGTCAACCTTGTTTAGAATTACCAACTATGAGCACACTGCCAAGCCAATTTATGTATTCCTTGAAGATCCTGATGACCTTTCACCCAAATGACCATATAAATCTTTCTACATTTTGAAAGACTCCGATGAAAATAGCATGTTATTGGAGGCTCTCTGACAGGTGCTGTGCTAAGTATCTCACACAATCTCTCACTCACACCTCAGAGTAATCCCATGCAATATGTACTATTTTTATTCTTCTTTTGCTGGTGAGGAAAACATGGCTGGAAGAAGTTATCTGTCCCAAATCCACTGACTGGCAAAGCCAAGGCTCCAGCCTAAGTGTGTCTGACCCCAGAGCCTATGCTCTGACCCACTCTCCTCTACTCCCTCTCTCACCAAACTGCACAGTTTGGGATTTTAGAAGCTGTGATAAGCTCCTAACTATGGAATGAAACTTGCTACAATACATGCTGATAAGGCATATGGGTTTTAAGTTGTAATTTCTTGAAATGAAAAATGAGGTCACCTCTTTTCTCAGAGGAAACCTAACAAACAGTCAAGTGAGGCAGATGTCTATTCTTGGATGCTTCTGCAAGTTTCCCATTTGTAACCTCCTTTTTGCCCCAGCAGCTTGAGATACATCCTAAATCTAAAGCTTTGCTCAGCTTTAGTTCCTCAAACTTCTAGTTCAAATACAAACTCTCATAGTGGACAAATTGAAAGTCTCTCCACTTCTTTTCTTCTCTGAATCCCCCAGCAACTCACCATCAACTTAGTTCACTTTATATCCTCAAACCCAGAGGCATCAACAGATCAGTCAGACCAATTTTTCCTGATCTGCTCAGCAGTAAAACCGCAGAGGCATTTCAGTAGAAGGGGGAAACCATAAAACCTCCCTCATTAGAACACTGAGTTAAGCTTGATTTGTCCCCTGGAGCCACAGTTTCATCTGTGAAGTTTAACCTAAAGTTTAATCATTGAGCAATGTGTTTAGTATTCTGGAACTCTGTTCTTCCTGACCTTGTGAACTTCATCCACACTTGAGCGGAAAGGGGAAGCTTGGATGCATGCAGAAGACATTTGGTACAAGTACAGGAAAAAGCTCTTGATAATATGCAGCTCTTACTGTGTATTTCTTTTCAGACTTTGTAGATGGACATTAAATGAAGACTGCCTTTAGGGTAATTTCTCTTTTCCCTAATCAGCAGTACAAAGTTAAGGCTCAAAAATTCATGGTTTTCCTTTAAAAAAGTCATACTGACTCATTTCACTATTGACACAGTACAGTATACTCAGAGTTGACGAGCCTCCAGATAATCTAAGTTGTTTCTGTTGTCCACCTTCTGGGAAGCCATCATTTTAAAAACAAAATACCTCTTATAAGTTTCTAAAAGAGCTTTATAAAGCACTGCCATTTAACACTATTAAAGAACAAGATCTTCCATTTCATTCTTTTTGAGGTATTGAAAAACCCTTCGCTCACATGTCTTTACCCTCACCTCTTTTTATCCTCATCTCCCTGATCCATCACTATCATCTGCTTTTTCACTTGTGGCCTTTCTTCCTTCTATTCAAGAAGTATTTTTCAGCACCTGTTACGTAAATTGCACTGTGTAGGCGCCCAGGAAGTGAGGAGGTGAAGACAAAGGCCTTGTCCTCCAAGGACTTAAGGTGTGGTTCTGAGGCTGCATGTTTGAACAGTTGGGGGAGACAGAGAGGTGTGCAAGGGAGTGGGAAGAGGCCAGGTCCAGGACAGAGAGGTGATTGGGACCATGCCAGAGCAGAAGGGACATAGCACTTCTGAAGGGATCAGTCATTATGCAGCCCCAGCTTATTGAAACCATCCTGGAATGCTGACCCAGAAGTCAGAGCTTCCAGTTTGTCAAGAGAAGTCAGAAATCCAGATTTTTATTATGTGCCATCTCCAGATTTTTTTTTTTTTATGCTGGCAACTAATTCAAATTCTTCAAAAACATTGTGTAGGCCAAACAAAACATGTATCTGGGCTGATTTCAACCCATGGTCCTCCAATTTAGGGAGTTCTGGTCTGGTTAGTGAGGTAAATCACACATGTATGAAATCATTAATTTAAAATGCAGCCCATATGGCTAAGAATCGTAATGAGTGACACAGACCATTCCTGCTAGAGTTCAGAGAAAGGAAAAGGAGGACTGGGGAGATGGGAGGATGATGGGCACCAGGTGCTCCAGCCCCAGCTGTGCTGGACATGTTGAGGGGCAGTGAGGAAGCTGGAGGGTATGTGTTAGGAATTTGGTTGACCCACTGAGGTCAGGTGGTAGACGGCCTCCAAGGCCAGACTGCAGAGGCTGGACTTTACCTTCTGTGTCATGGGAAACCACTGAGGATTGGCTAATCTGCAATTTTAGAAAGTAAAATAAAATCTGTTGGTGGGTAAAGGGGCAAAGTAGCATGCAAGGAGAAACCATCAGGAGACTCTTCCCACAGTGTTTTCCTCTGACTCTTACACCCCTCTACAGCATATCCCAAAACTTTCCACCTAGGCACTTCTAAGAAAGAAGCCTCCCTGTAGCAGGGTAGCTTTGAAGTATGCCAGTGCCCTAAACCAGAACAGTAAAATGAAATCAGACCAAGTTAGAGTGCCACCCCTGACCCAACGGGGGGGAAAAAAACCTTAGCTGCCACCTCTCATTGAGTGAAAACCACTGTTTAAAAAAGAAATAGAGTATCTCTTTGAGCCATACAGACCTATATAATAAACAAGATCTATCTAGGAGAAGCCACAGATCTATGTAGCTCTAAAATGGGGATGCAAAGGTGCAGAACTACATTCTCATTAGGTACATGAGTTATTCAGCAGGAGCTCAGCAGTACCCAGAGTCAGAAACCACATACACACTTTGCCCTAACATTTATTAGCAAAGTTTTCTTAAGGAGCCAATAGATGTGCATAGAGAAAGTGGCCTTTCTTTTCAATCAAAGCAGAAGGACACTATTAGAAAAAAAGAAAGGACACAAAATATTAGGTATTATATAATATATAGCAATCTTCCAGATACACCTAAAAGTACCAAAAATGAGTCATCCCTAAGACCCAGTTGAGTGTGTTTGTGAGATGATGGACTCACCTTGTTACCTGGGCCCCACCTCTGGACAGTGGGAGTTGGTTAGTCTAAGGTGGGGCCAAACACATGGACTTTTGAAAATCTTCACACATGGTTCAAGACCCTACCATGATTGTGCTTAAAGACAATATTTGGCTGATACAGGCAATTGTTAGTTATTCCAGATCTGATTATGCAGGGTATTAATTTTCTAGGCCCTTGTTTTACTTATTCTTCTCTTTCTACTTACATTTTCATCATTTTATTTCTAATCAGTACTCTACCAGAGAACGAGAAGAGAAAGAGAAAAAAGCCAGAGCTGGTTTTTTAAAAATCATTTTAACCTCATAATAAAAGCAGTAATCATAATTACAATACAAGTAACAACAGCTAACATTTCTTAAACATTTATTACATTCCAGGCACTGCCTAAAGGTCTTACACATATTAATTCCTTTAGTCCTCACCAACTGTATAAGGTACATGCCATTATCTTTCTGATTTTGAGCTGTTAAAACTAAACCACAGAAATATTATTATATTTACCTAATGTCCCACAATTTAGAAGGATCAGAGGCAGTATTTGAACTCAAGAAGACTAACTCTGGAGCCTTCACTTTTTTTTTGGGGGGGGGGGTGAAATATATATATACACATATATATATACACATATACATATATGTGTATATATATAACATAAATTTATTATTTTAACTGCTTTTAACTATGAAATTTAGTGGCATTAAGTCCATTTACATTGCTGTACAACCAACACCACTATCCCGTCTCCCAAAACTTTTTCATCTCCTCAAATTAAGAGACTTCATTTTTAAATACCACTCTATATTTCCTCCCCAGTAGTACTTAAAGATCTGGAAATGTTCACTGTTTTTGGTGATTCTGTCTTCTTTTAACACAGACAATTTAATATTTTTTTCAGTCTTGGTATCCCTTACTCTTCACTTGTCATGTGTGCCACCGACTGTCCCTGACACAGTCACACCAGCCTGTTGAAGCTTCAACATGCTACTGTCTCTTCCCAGATATTTGTGTGTTGGCACCTGCACGGGCAATGACAGCTGCATCACCTCTTCTGGCTCTCTTTTGATGTTGATTCTAACATGCATCCAAATCTCAAAAATCTTAACACTATAAAAGTTTAATAGTCATGTATCTGACTTAGGCTTGAGGAAATCCAGTCTTCCAGGCTGATACGTCACTGTGAAGTAGCTTTGTTTTGGTTCCACGGTATTCACCCTACCACCATTGTACTCCACACCTCATCCCTTCCAGCCTAGATTACTGTCATAACTGGTCTCCCTGTTCTCCATACTGGACATCACAAAACCTATAATCTTGAGCAGCTTGTCAAGTCTCTCGGAGCCAGTAGACCTTTTGTTCAATAGGAGAGGAGCATAGAAATAGATAAGTTTCCTTTTGATTCATTAAACAGATTCTAGGAATTCTCAGACATCCTCAAGATGGAATTTGGGGGTCATTGCTGCTAAAATGAAAAGAACTTAAGATAGACTTGTCATTATTTCTTTGTCATTATTTTACCACTTGGCTTCTTGTTCTCTTTACTGCTGAGGTACCAGTACCCTCACCTGCTACTTGTTGGCCATCTAAAACCTTTTCACCCCAATACTCTGTTCTAGTTGCTCCCTAATAGCTCACAGTATTTCTTCTCCTTTTTCCCTTTCTCCCCAGTTTTAAGAAAATTGAACAGAAAATTTAACAATTGGCCCATTGTTAATAATGATTTCAACAAACCATTGAAGATGTGAATGTGCTTACTACTTTATATCTGAATAGCTGTATTATTTCTGTGAGTGTAATTATTAATGTTTTATCTGAATAGCTTACTACTACAATTAAAAGAATGGTGACCTTAATTTTCTTACATATGTATACTAAAAGGAAGTTTATAAAACAAGTTTCAAGACTCCTGAACTTCTATCCCACCCTGAACAATTAGCAACCAAAGTGCAGAGATGAATACTTTCTTGTCCAGAGTTTCACAGTCTTTTAGAAAATATTTCAAGGTTTATTGTAATTGGGGGACTTGACTTTTTTTCTTTTTTTAACTTTTCATCTTTAAAAAACAAGTTGACCAGCTAGTTTTTTAGTTTTGATTTTGTATTGGGTTTTGGGTTTTTGTTGTTGTTTTTTCAATTTTATAAGGTCACAAGAAAAGAAGTCAGCCTACATAAAACCTCATCAAAACTCTGGACCTCAAGGCACAGAGGAAAACTAATTTTTAAAAGCATCTCATTTCTTCTCTCTGCAAAGAGGGCTCCAAATAAAGAGATAAACTGATTTTCCTGTTATTTGAAGTATGGATAAATAACCTAATCAAATGCTAAAATCTTTCCACATGTTTTCCCCCTAGGCTATCACAAATAAATGCTGTTGACCATAGCTATTGCCAGTACTGAATGCTCACACCTTAGACTGAAAGGGTGCTTCTTCTAGGCCTCCTCTCAAACTCAACATCCTGAACCTTCTTGAACCCTTGTTTTATTTTGTTTTTATTTTGTTGCTTCTGATTTCATAAATCTTAGAGGAATGGACATTTTGGAAGTGAGTTTGAGTCTGCTATAAACCTTAACGAGCCCTTAAATTTCTTTCTAGAGCTAGAGGATTTTCTTGAGAATGTTATTGGGATATGGTAGATTGGAAAGACAGAGGATGTATCAAAGTAAACATTTTATGAGCTACTGCTTTGCAGTTTAATTTACAAAGTAGACAAAACCTCTGAGTATTTCCTGTATGTCTTAAAGGACAAATTTGTCACTAGTTCCCCAGCCCCACTGCCCCTCTTTATCCAACTACCCACCCCCCAACACACACACACACACACACACTTTTTTTTTTTTTTTTTTTTTTTTTTTACATTAAAGCCACTCATCAGATGTGAGACTGGTGCATGTGTTTGCAAACACCACCCTAGATTAAGTATGCTGTAATTTATTGGCTTAATTTATTGTATAAGCCATTTTTCTTTTCTTAACGTTTTAACAAATGAAGCCCAATATTAAGTATGGAGAAGTTAAAGACTGCTTGGCTCTCCAGAGGATAGAAGCCCCTGGAGGGAAGGAAAGGAGACTGGCAGAGGGCTTGGAAAATGTTTACAGTCCTAACGGAACTTGTGATTTCCACTTGCTGATTTTCTTTAGCCTCATATTCATTGAGGGCATTTTGGGAAATCATACTCATACACAGGAATTTTTTTTTTTTTTTTTTTTTTTTTTTTTAAATTTTTTTTTTTTCAACGTTTATTTATTTTTGGGACAGCGAGAGACAGAGCATGAACGGGGGAGGGGCAGAGAGAGAGGGAGACACAGAATCGGAAACAGGCTCCAGGCTCTGAGCCATCAGCCCAGAGCCTGACGCGGGGCTCGAACTCACGGACCGCGAGATCGTGACCTGGCTGAAGTCGGATGCTTAACCGACTACGCCACCCAGGCGCCCCATACACAGGAATTTTTAATAAGTTCCATGTTGCCATCTACTACATAAAATTTATTTGCCAAACAGCAATTTTTTAAAGAAATTCAGCAGTTAGATTTATACACAGTAAATAGATTTGGTAGAGAGCAGATTTGAGAAAAAAAGTAAGTAAACAAACATGTATTCCTATCACTGCCCATATATGTAGGGTATATCAGTCTACCAACATATGCATAGCTGAATGCTATGCTAGGCATATGTGTGATATAAGGGGAAACAAAACATAGTTCTTGCTTTAGGGTAAGTCTGATAGGATTGAACACCATGAGCCCAAATGACGTAAGGTAGAATATTGACATTGATATAACTGATCTATACATTGAGGAGTCTACTTGGTGTGATCTGTTAGTGGCAGGTGGATGGGGATTACTGGCCCACTGCTACTCAGAATATAGTCTGAGAACTAGCTGCATCTGCATCAGATCTGAGGATTCTCAGGCCCCACCCCAGACTTACTGAATTCAGATCTCCAGGGCTGTGACCCAGCACTCAGTGTCTCAAGAGACTTTTATGTTTTAACAGTCTCTCAACTAATTCTTCTGCCACTCAAGTTCGAGAACCACTGTTCTAAACCACAGTTCCCAAACCATTCCAATCCTCATGGTAGACATTATCATCCAAGTGACAAGTGAGGAAGTGGAAAGTCAGAGAGATTAGCTTTGCTAAAAGTCATCCTGCTAACATTATGGCAGTCTAGATTCACCCAGTTCTGTTGAACCAATTCATAAACTCTATACTCCTTCTTCTACCCCGGCTATCTCATCCTAGAAATTATCAACCATAAAAGCCATTTTTCTAAAGGTTTCCATCTTAGTTTTCAACTTTTCATGTTACTCTTTCTCCCTAACTAAAACGGTACTCACTTTAATAATTTTAACACTGCTATACTGTCCCATAGCCGTTACCATTGTGATGCTGAGGTGCAGTTGGCACTTTGGGTTTGTCTTCCTTGCCATGTCATCATCGTATGGTCACTTGATATCACCAGTGATTATGTTCTTGTTCTTAATCAGTCCACCAGCATGTCAGTATGTATTCAGATTTGGGGAGGGGAAGAAAACGTAATTTTTGAAGTTGAATTCAATTTAACCAATAAGTATTTACTATCCAACTACTATTTGCCTAACATTGTGCTCTGCCCTACAAGGCTGTGGTGCTCAGAATGTGTTTCCTGGACCAGCAGAATCATGTGGCAACTTGTTAGATACACATGTTATCAGGCCCCACCCATTCCTGACTTTCTGAGTCAGGAATTCTGGGGATAAAGTCTAGTAGTCTATTTTTAAAAGTCATCCAGATGATTCTAATGCATACTAAAGTTTAAGAATCAACTGCTGTGAGGGACATGAGAATTTAGAGACATGGTCTTTACACCTAAAGGATTATCATCAGTTGCCCACCTGTCAGAGGCTGAATTCAGACTGGGGTTTCTAATAGCTAAGAGCTGATCAGGGGTTTCATAATTTTGTTTTACTGTGTCTGAAAGATTCAGAAATGCCTCCCATAGCTCTTTGTGGGTTTTTTTTCTTCCTCTTTTAATGAAAGTCAATCACTCACATAAAACCACTTAACAGAAATTTCAGCATGTTTCAGATGGCAGTTACATTTTTTTCTCTCTCCAGGGGTCTCAATTGCAAAGAATTCTTATAGATCTGAATTCTTTTGTTTATACAGGCAGTCATTTGCCATGAGGGGAGCTTGAAAACAGACTAAATAAATGCTTTAGATAGTGATGTCATGGACAGTTGTGGTTAAAGCAAGGATAATGCAGAAGGCTATGCTTCTTCAACAACCCAGGCCCAGACCAATGCCTGAAATTCTGGGTCAGTTTAAGGATTTTTGTGTGACTGCACTTACAGCCAGCTATTCCTTGTTTTCTCTCAGAGTATTCTGTTTCAGGATAAATCCGTCTTCTTTAGAGAGACATCTGAAAATGTGTATTCCACATGGATTGCCTGCTCAACGTGTGCTTTTTAAACAGAAGAGCAAGAGCAAACTGTGATTCAGTTATCTGACAGGGTCAGTAAATGCACGCTCTGGAAGCACCAGTCACATAGAGTGTTGGAGCTTTACCCCTCTGTGGCCCTGCCTACATTTTCAAATCTCATTTGTGAAATCACATCAGAACTTTTCTAGTGCTCATGGTTGACCTAAATTAGGGGATCCCTAGTCAGAGTGAATTTTACTAACCTTTTCCCTTCTTGCCCATTCTCTCAAGTTATTTAGGGGCAGGCTCCTGTGGGGCAGGTAAGAGTACAGAAAGAATGTGACACTTTTCACCTTGGAGAGCTAGTAACTAAGCACCCTGGGTGAGGGTTTTAATGTGTAAGAAAGGTCAAGGCTTTTGTAATATCTGTTGAATTCTGGGCTCTGCTTCATCGCATTCCTCCACTGGCCATCTGTAACTGAGATAACTGATTTGCAGGTGAAGTCTGACCTAAAGTCACTTCATCTAACATGCTGTAAGATCATCTGAATTTTGCAGCTATCTTATTGAAATACATGTTGTTGTTGTTTTTAAAGCTAATATAAGCTCAGATGCTAAGGGAAGAACACATAGAATTCATGACTATCCAAGCTATCCAACACAGTAGTATACCAGTTTGTATAATAAACTGAGCAGTGATTACCTAATTTCAAAACTGTGTACTATGCACTGAGTAGGAGATGAATAGTAATTTAAAATACTTGTAGCCTCTGCGCAAGCCCTAAACCATAAGAGCTGCTATTTCAAAGAGGCTTCATTAGCCATCTAGGAAGCCTCTGGGTTTAGTACAATAGAGAGGCACTGTATAGAACCACAATACAGTAAACACCACCAAAGCTGTCCCTACATGCTACAACTCATTTGTGCCCTTGTGTCGCTCTCTATTCCACAGACCCAAGCCCTCACCAAGGATCCCTCAGCGCCCTCCACAACAGAATTCAAAAGTCACAAGGGGTTCTAGAGGGAGGATAAGCTCTAAAGTCAAACAGACATGGCTGTACCACTAATGATGGGAATTCAAGAATAACTACTTCATAAAATTGTGGACAATTAAATGGAGCCGATATAAAAATCCAAGGCCACTAGAGAAACACGTTTCGTCAAAGAAATACCATTTTTCACATATTAAATTGGCAGATTTTGTTAATGATCATACCTGATGTTGACAAAGGTACAAGGAAATAGGTGCTTCTTCACACTGTTTCTAGAGGTGTAAATTTCCTTTAAAACCATTTTGCAGTGGTATCATAAAGCTAAATGGATGGGAGGGTGTATTGAAAAACAGTTATAGATAGCATATCTTTTGACCCAGCAATTACATGTTAAGGTATTTATCCCAAATACATCATAAGAGACATGTATAAAGATTTAGCCACTTGGCTGTTTATCACTCTATTGTTTATAATACTGAAGAACTAGAAGCAGCATAGGGCTGAAACTTTGTCTGCATTGGATAAACACTGCTTATTCCCTTCCACCTACGCTTAGAACCCCCTACTTATTCCCTTCCACCTATGCTTAGAACCCCCATCCACTGCCACTCCCACCACCATCCTCACCCCAATGCAACCAGTAAGAAAACTGTGGCTAAAAATTTTAAGTAACTTCCCCAAAAGCCAAACAACCAAGACAGATACCAGTATTTCAGCCTGTTAAAGAATTCTGTGTCGGTTACTGCTTTGTCTCTATTTCATTAAAATCAAGAATGACTTGTGCATAATCCCTTATGTTCAATACTGAAATCCAAAAGCACAAGTTTGTGAAGTTTTATACAAACTCATTTGACAACTAAACTTGATCTGAACTGACACAAGTGTAACCATTTAGTGTGAAAATGCATATATCCTATTGAAAGAATATTAATGTTTAATTAGTGGGTTTTATATAATGCTTAATGTTTGTATCATTTCACCTTTCTAAAATTTGAAAAATTCTGCAACACATTTGACCCAGGAACTTCTGATGAGGCATTTTGGCCTATAGCTTCTTCTCCAGTGAGGAGAAATCGACATATCTTTTCAGTATAAAATGAACAGTGCTTAGAATACAGATTAATTTCCTTTTAACATTCCAGGGAGAGAACCTAGTGCTGTTTGTTAACAGTAAATGTTTCTTTAGCCACACTTTTTTCTTTGCTGCCTCTAGTTTGATGTTTACTGTTTTGGGGCTAGATATTAAATGTTCTCCTGAAGAGGGTTAGTTATGAGAATAGATTCAACTTCATGTAGGAGGGTCATTTACAGTGTTCTCTTAAAGACAATGAAAAAACCACCCAGCTTTTAGAGGTCATGATTCAGATGCCCTGGCTATTAAGATGAACATATAGGTAGTCAGCATGCAAGGACCATATTTTATGTTCTTCGTTTTAATGCTTATATTTCCTGTTTGGACATTTCAAAAGAAACACATCACTGGACACTTATCACTGGATAGCTATGACAGCAGCAAAGGAGAGCAAGACTGTCCCTTTTTGTGTGAAACTGCCAACATAGAGAGCCCCGTTTCTCAATATTCTGTGTCCACTGGGAACAGTGACGACCTTCCTTTTTTCTTTGAATTCGTAGATTATCAGTCCAAGAAACAAAGTTCAGCTCTCTCCACCCTCACCCAGCAGGTGGCGCTGTGAAATAGAGGGATAGGATATTGCAGGAGCTGCCTTTCTGCTCCACAGACCCAGTATAACCTTAGCAAGTACCCACATGATTTTGGCACTTAATATATATCAGTTGAAATATTTGAAAGTCTCCTAAAGGTCCAGTGCCTCAGACAAGTTTTGTTTAATTTAATTTCCAGTCTTCTGTAAAGTTCCAGCTTCCTTTACGATCAGCATTGTCAAGTACTCACACACACTATGACTCTAGCATTAGCGGAATCACTATAGTCCTTTATAAAATTGAAATTCTTTTTCTACATCTGGATGTTAGAATGGATTCTTTTTTTCCCATTTGTGAGGAAGGTTACACTCTCCTCTTCCAGGTGTTGGCCTTATTGCCCCTCCTGTTTGGGAAAGAATCCATTAACTACTTGAATGAATTAACTAGTTTGTGGGACCACCTTAAGTGAGCCAGCCATTAGCAGCCTGTTCAGCTACTTTAACTCTGGGCAAGCAAATAATTAAGAGAAAGGGAAGAAATAGCCAGTTGTGTCTCTCATACCTTTCTTTTTGGGAAGATACTTTGCTCTTCTCTCCTCTGATAGCCATGTTTCAGAGTTCTAACATAGCAGGCAATTGAACCAGTGTTACAGTCTAAAGACTAGTGATTCCTTCAGGCTGCAGTCTCTGGGGGCACCAGACAGTTTATGCTCATAAGAACTTTCACTTCTTTTTCACAGACATTAATAGTTTCCTGGCACTGCCTTTCAGGAAATGTCGTCATGGTCTGGAGGAACCAATAAAAATACAAGTAACCTGTTTTGACAGATCTCTTTTCTGCCAGAAATTTCATAATGGGGGGAGAGGGGTGGCAAGCCAGTCCATTTGTGAAGGCGTAAGGAAAATTCGTGGATTTGCCATAAGAGAAGGAGGTGATACCTGCCCTGGTCATGAAATATAGAGCGTTCTAAAGCCATAAAGGAATTCCAGCTCATTTAGACAAACTTTAAATATATATATATATGGTTTGATAGAGCAATTCAAGTCTATGGTACATTGAAAGATTTTTCTTTTCTTCTCATTTCAAACACAATTCTTAGCTCTTTTGATCCTCAAGTATAAAACTCATGCATTAAAAATTAACATTTGATTACGGATATACATGTGGCATTGCCGTACATATGCAGAAAAGACCATGGCTTTGTTTTTGTTTGTTTTTTAAGTAATCTCTATATCCAATGTAAGGCTTGAACCCACAACCCCTAGAGAAAGAATCTCATGCTCTACCGACTAAGCCAACCAGGCACCCCAGGAGGCTGTGGCTTTGGATGATTATTACCAAGTGGCTAACAATAGATGCTCTTTGCTTACTCCTAATATGGCCAGAGCACTGATATGCATCCCATGAATATGAGAACATTGAATGTTGCTCTAGGACATTGATTGGAATTAGTTCTGAGAGGTGGGGGTGAGCGGGTGTCAGCTGTTTCTCCCTTGCAAGTTTTTGAAAGAAGTTGGTCACCATGATACTCAAAGAATGTAATAAAAATAGAAGTGATAAGAGATTTTGGAAATGATTGCTCTCTTCTAACCAGTGAATTCAAAATACATTTTCACACTAGTGCTGATTTTGAATACTTTGCTTTTTCTTAGGTTTAAATTATATAGCTTTACTTTCCTAATAAGTTTAAGCTTCAGCCTAAGTACATTGCAAGGTGCAGAACTTATAGATTAACCTTGTGCCAATTTAGGAGTAGAATCTATTAGAATCTAGGAGGTTGTAGTAAGGTATTGCCCCAAACCTATCAAAAGTCACTGTGAGTAAAGATTTTATATCAGCAATATTGTGATTTTCCTTCTGTCTGATTGTTTTTATCAAACTCCTATGTGGTGCCCTATTTTTAATTAAAGAAAAAAAAACTTTCATTTGTTTTTAAAGAGAAGCTACTCTTTATTGGTTGGACTAGCACTTCCAAATTTATTTTTTTATGTCAAGTCTTTATAATTGCCCCTATTTCAGACATATCACTTGATTTATGTTGGAGAAGTGGGAAGAGAAGCCAGTTTTATCTTGATTTTTCTCTCAGCCGTTCCATCTTTTAATTAAACACCTGCATTTGCTACACAACTACCTGGATATAATGGAGAAACATATGTCAAGAAGAAAATCAGAACAGGGGTTATGATCTCTGTTCCCTGGAGGGAACTGCCTCAGTACATGTTCAGTCCCTGCTAAGATATCAGCCTCTCCCACCTTGCTGTACCTGGCCCCACCCTGAGAAAAGCAGTTTGAGTAGATACTGTCCTCTCCCTAAGCCCACCCTGTTTCAAAGCATTCACTAAGATTTACTTGGAAAAAGAAATAGGGGAGGTTCAGAAAAGCCCAAGGGTTTGAGTCTCCCATACTCCTGATTCCAGTCAGAGCCTTGTGCCGTCTTTGATGTCCTAGAGCTGGAGTTGGAGGCCAATCCTAGACAAATCTTTCTTGGCCCATGCATAGGCCTTTTTCTCACTCTGCTTCAAAATTGCCTTTTCCTGAGGTGCCTGGGTAGCTCACTCGGTTAAGCATCTGACTTCAGCTCAGGTCATGATCTCATGGTTTGTGGGTCCAAGCTCCGTGTCGGGCTCTGTGCTGACAGCTTAGAGCCTGGAGCCTGCTTTGCATTCTCTTTCTCTCTCTCTCTCTCTCTCTCTCTCTCTCTCTCTCTCTCTCTCTCTCCTCTCTCTCTCTCTCTCCCTCCCTCAAAAATAAACATTAAAAAAGTGTTTCAAAATTGCCCCTTCCTGGCCAAGACTGTTTCCCCCCAAATGGACCATGTCTAGCTTTCCCTTCTAACCTCATCTCTTGTTATCCTCTTTTTCCTGCCCTAGTCTCTTTTCCTATTAGCTGCCTCTGGCTCTTGGTTTCCTCCAGAAGAAAGTTACTCTGACAACTTCAACCTGGAGCAGTGACTAAAGCTCTCATGGTGCACATTCATTGGGTGCCCAACTGCATTATTATTTAGATGTGAACTAATGATCTGTCAATCACATGTCTTCAAGGGGGCTTTACCATGTCAGCTAATTAATTACATTTTTATAATTTGATATCTTGGTCCACAGACTAAAACTGAAATACAGAGAACTCCTAGCTGCAGAGGTTCACAGGACTATTTTTCCCTATGGCAAGCTAATTAGCACACGTCAGGGTAAAACTCCCCTCCTGTGACCTTACAGACTGTCATTCTTCCACATGAACAAGTGGTATTTACCACTCCCTTGAGAGTTACATGGAACATATTTTAGGACAAAGCATTAGGCATTAAGCTCTGAATAAAGGTCCACTGATCTTCACTTCAAATCTCGTGGGCCAGGATCCTTCAGCTCTTATTTCTCCACCCCATGAATTATTCAGCCAGGGATGGAATGTGCGTAGAATTGATGAAGACAATTTTCTCAATGGCCACCTGCCGCAGTTGGTTCCTTGCATTTCCAAATCCAGACTAACTAGAGCATGGCTCTGAGAGCTCCCTGGGAATCAAAGTTGAGACTCAAATAACAGAGTTGCCTCTGGCTGGCTTCCAGGCTTCTCCTCTACCTGTGGTCCTAACTAGTTTCTGATTTTCTCTTGTGACTCTGATTTTATCAACTCAGTGTTTTATCAACTCAGAAAAAGTTTGCTGACCCCTACTGATAGCAACATGAAGCAAGCTTTCAAATCACTAATGTGCATATTTAATACAAATGAAGTAATTTTTATCTGCAGATTCCTGGGAAATACTGGGATAGGGGAGATGAGGGTGAGGGACAAAATAGAAACTTTGAGGTTTTTCTTTAGACCTTTAGTCCAAATTGGATCCATCATATAAGAATGTGGATACAATGAGTAAATATCTTCATTTGGTGCATTTTGTTAGGGCATCTCAAAGGCCAGGAAATTTTCACTGCCAAGTGCTGACCTCAAGGCATCCTGGGAAATAACCTTCTGGTCTCCCTACTAACATGACAGCCAGTGTCCACTTTAACATTTAAAGTGGAGAGCAGAGTGCCTGCTGGGCAAGACCTCTCTTTTGGTATCTCTGGATTTGGGCACCAGGGAGACTATTAAGAACGCTTTCTGCTCATTTTTCTTAGGCTTGCATCCTTTTTCTTTTAAAATCCTAGAGTTCAGCATTCCCTTTCTTCCCTTTGATTGCCCACCAATGTTCTCACACACAGAGGAAGTAGTGGTTTTCCTGTTTTCTTTCAGGGGACATTTTGCGTGCTATGGTTCTCCTTTCCTTTTTTCAGTCTTGCATGTGAGTAAAAGCAAATTGTCTTCACAGTTAACTGCAGGAAAAGATTTGTGGGGTCTCCTTTTTTTTTTGTTCGCCTTTCCTCCTCGACAACTGGAAAATATGAGGCAGATCCTGTTTATATATGCTGTAACCTCAAAAGGAGCTGATATGCTGTTGTCATTAAAGAGGAATCCAGAGCTGTTTATCCTGCAGAGGAGTACCACAGCTCTTAAATCAGAAAGCCCCCCTCTGGGCCCTCCAGGCAGACTGCAGAGAGCTCTTTGCTGCTCTCCCAAGGCTGCTCCAAAATGCAAGGCAAAGATTTCTGCTACTGAATCTGCTCTCTGCACTCTGGGAACAGACACAATGTCCACGCTGTGACTTTGTAAGAAATCAGGGGCCTTCTTCCTTTGTATTAACTTGTTCTTTGAAATCTGTTTTCCAGAGGCCTTTGCACTCTAAAATGTAACTCGAATGCATAATCTTCCTTCTATTCTTTTCTCTATGGATCTTTTATCATGTTCCAGAAATCCTTTTGAAGTCCATTCTATAGTCAGTAGGTTTGACAAATTGTAATAAAATGAGTTTTCATTTTTCTAAAAAAACTAGTAAAAAGTGGTGCTTTGGGAATACATCTTTCTTTTGAAGTTCCATCCCCAATTTCTTTTTTTTTTAATCATCTAGTTTTCTTTGCATGTCAAACATAGATTCTCTTTTATAATAATGTTTTTTAAATAAAGCTTTATTTATGTAAGGCTATTTTAACCTGTTATATTTTTCATGAATTATTTAGTTCTTTTTTGTTTTGGTTTGCCTTGAGGGCAAACCCATATTCCCATTATGGGATTAGAAACTGTCAAACCAGAAATGGCCGACCTGAAACACACCAGCCAGTTCTTTCTAACAGAGGCCATATGAATGCAACATGACTGTTTTTCAAATAACAAACTCCAAAAGAGATGAGAGAACTACCCAGAACATGCCAATCACTGCCACAAAATAGTTACTGAGACTAGCTTTCGTCTGGTTCTCATCCCTGTATTTTACCTTATAACAACAGAAGGTTTATGATAATGAGTCAGAGATTTCACATTTTGAAGGAAGCTTCAATATTACGAAGGACCAAAATTTAACGTTGGAGCCTATTTTCCTTTTCTAAATTCTCTTTCCATGGAAGCTTTATTATACTTGTTTAGATTATTTCTTTATCTGATAGTCAAAGTAAAAGAAGAAAGAAAAATCCATTATAAACCAGAGAATCTAAAAAGTAGTAAAATTCTAAAACTGTCACACAATTTGGGGTATGAGGATGAGATGTTCAGTTTAATTTCTTTAAAACCCTGAGTAGTGGTTCTTGAGTTATTGAAACAGTAAGTCTATGAGAGTTGAAAAACCTTTGAATGCAAAACATCCTGTGGTTCTCTCTTTCTCTTCTTTACATGGCACTTATATTCAGAAATAATTTAGGGGGCCTCTGGGTGGCTCACTCAGTTAAGCGTCTGACTTCGGCTCAGGTCATGATCTCAGGTTTGTGAGTTTGAGCCCCACGTAGAGCTCTGTGCTGAGAGCTTAGTGCCCAGAGCCTGCTTCAGATTCTGTGTCTCCTCTCTCTGCCCCTCCTCCACTCACAATCTGTCTCTTTCTCTCTCTCAAAAATAAACATTACCAAAATTTTTTTTAATTAAAAAAAAAAAAAAGGAAATACTTAAGGATTGGGAAAGTGGATCTTCATGGTACCATCACTGTGGTGGCCCAGAGGAAACCTTTCCATTTACACATCTTATGTCCCTCTCTTCCAAGATGGCAGATTCAGAAGTAGTCCCAAGGGAGGCACAACGATTCCTAAAACCACCTGGCCACTCTTTTAAGATGAACTTGGACGAGGCCCGGGGGATTAAGCCAAACCCATTTATTAGCCTCAGGTTCCTGTTAGGGCCACTTTCTCTGTTTTTTTTTTTTTTTTCTTCTGAGTGTCTGAGTGGTTTTTGGCAGGTGGGGATGAAGAAGATAGTGCAATGGACTGAAGGCCTTTCTGTTTAGACTATGATTTAACTTAATGGATGTAAATATTATGTCATCTCACATCAGAAGCTAGTGATTTCTGAGTCCTGCCTGAGTTTTTCCTTTCTACTTCCTACCTAATCTTTGTTCTTTGTTTTCACCTTCCACTCCTTATTACCCACAAATTAAATGAAGCAGTGTTTTTACTTGAATCGAATTCTCAAAAAAATGTACAGTATGGGGTGCCTGGGTGGCTTAGTTAGTTAAGCATCTGACTTGGGCTCAGGTCATGATCTCACAGTTTGTGGGTTCAAGCCCCGCATTGGACTTTCTGCTGTCAGCACAGAGCCCACTTCAGATCCTCTGTCCCCCTCTCTCTGCCCATCCTCTGCTAGCACACATGCTTTTTCTCTCTCTCTCTCTCTCTCTCCCTCTTTCTCTCTCTGTCAAAAATAAGCAAACATTTTTTTTTAATATGCAATAAGATAATAAAGGCAATTTATAGATTTGGGAAGAGTTTCATTCCAAACTGGTGGTAACAGCCATAGACCAGGAACCAAGACTTATCAGTGCCTGGCCTTGGGCATCCTATCTCTCTGGTCTTCAGTTTCCTTATCTATAGAAAGACATCCTTAAACTCAGCAAGCTTCTCAGGCCATTTCCCCCTTGGGTATTAGGATTCAGAAGGGATTTACTAGTAGAAGCTGAGAAATCTTTTTTAATAAGCTCTCCAAACAGTTCTGAATTAGGTAGCCCTCAGATCTTATTCTGAAGACACAAAAGTAGATCATCTCAAAGATCCCTCCTTCTCTAAAATATTATGATCATTAAGTTTTCTTTCAACTACATGGCTTTGCAAAAGGCTGATGCTTCCAAGAAATTCACCTTTTCACCTGTCATATGTATAACTAAAAGATGTATTTGTTGATTATGTTGTCTGGAATGCCCCTAAAATGTAATCAGGGGTGCCTAGCTGGCTGAGTCAGAAAAGCATGCAACTCTTGATCTTGGGGTCATGAGTTCAAACCCCACATTGTCTATAGAGATTACCAAAAAAAAGTAAATAAACTTAAAAACAAAACAAATGTAAACATTTTTAAAATTAATTTATTTTTTCAGTAATCTCTACGCCCAACATAGGGCATCAACTCATAACCCCAAGATCAAGGCTCTGTCATATTCTGTTCCTACTGAGCCCACCAGGTGCCCCAACAATAATTTTGATTAGAACTAAATACCTCTTTTTGTCATTTCTCAGCAGAGTTTTATCTCTTTCATTCCTTGAATCTCTCACCATATGCCTACTTCCATTAAAATTTTTTTTCCTCCTAAAGGTCTTTCAAGAGCTGTTCCGTTTCTAAAGACTGTTGAAACCCAAGGCAGAATCCAGGTGCTCCTACTCTTGGACCCAAGAACTGAGTTGTTTTAACTCACCTTCTTTATTTAAACCACTGTCAGCATTTGCTGAAGCCCTCTGACAGGTAGCTTGACATAGACATTTTATGTTTTGCTATTTCTGTTGCATTGCAAAATCCATCTATTCTATGGGTTAAAATATCTATCCTGTTGCTTTTGACATGCTTTTGAGGTTCCATCCAGTGAATGTCCATCTTCTGAGTAATTTTTTTTCCTGGATGCTTGCACTTCATTATATTTTGCCAGACTGAATTCAGTGTGTACTCTTCTATCCAAATTTTCCTAATCTCCACAGATCTATTAATATTGTTTGGGCTCACTTCTGTCTCTTCTACCGTCTCCACATTTAGTGCCATCGGAGGAACTTATTAATGTAATGTCTTCTCAAGTTTCTCCAAGCTTTTTTCTTGCCAGGCATTATGCAGATGTAGTGTGTTAGAGCTCTGCTATTGTTTGTTACAGAGCATTGCATCCTAGACAATTAAGAACACAATACAGACAAAGAACACTTTTCAAATTACAGTTTAAGCAGGAGATGCCTCTTCCCAGAAGACCCCTTGCTGTTCCATGTGAGAAATCAAAACACTCATTTACTTAGAGAGGCCTTTACAAGGGTGGCCAGAGGATGCTTACATAAGCTTGTTTGCAAATTCTGGTTAGGTCTGCCAAGGTCACAGACAGCTGTGTTTTAAAATTTGTGTCCTTTGAAAGAAGAGTGGATGCTGGAATGGTTCTTACTTGACATGCCAAGACCTTGGGAAAAACAGACATTCACACATTGTTCATAGGTTTCAATCAAATGACATCACACCATTATACAGACTCTGCCATTATCCCGGTGAGTGCCCAGTGATGCATGTTATTCTTAAGTAGAGTCTGAGGAAAGGACCAAAGTCTTCTCTTTCTTACAATCTGAGAAACAGTAATGTTTGTAACCTCTCTTAAAGTGTTTTGGGGGCAGCAAGCAGATTCAAAAACTAAGGACACTTAAACAACAAGTAGGCTGGATTAAGCCTTCAAGGAGTTTATAGCATAAAAAGTTAATGCAAGTCAGTGTGTATTCAAGATAGAGGATTTAGGTAAATGGAGGGAGAAGAAGAATAACACTCCAGGTAAAAGAATTGCATATAAGCTAACCGTCATCCCTGAGAGTTAACTTGGAATGTCAGTAACAGAATGAAATAACTTCATTAAGAACAATAAACCTACTTTATTGAGAGTTTTTTATCATGAATGGACATTGTACTTTGCTACATGCTTTTTCTTCATCTGCTGAGATGGTCACATGATTTTTATCCTTTCCCTTGTTCATGTGCTGTATCATGTTGATTGATTTGTTAATATTGAGAATTTTTTTAAAGGAATCATAAGGAGTTATTAGAGATTGGAGAAACCCAGTTTCATTTATTCAAATTCTAAAACAGAATGTTGATAGTATAATGGTCAGGTAAAAGATTGTTAATTACACAAATAGTATTAGGTTATTCTATTTATAGTTTAGAATTGGGCTTTTTAAAAAGATAGTAGTAGGAACACCTGGGTCGCTCAATCAGTTAAGTGTCCAACCTCAGCTCAGGTCATGATCTCGCGGTTCGTGGGTTCGAGCCCCATATCAGGCTCTGTGCTGACAGCTCAGAGCTTGGAGCCTGTTTTGGATTTTGTGTCTCTGTTTCTCTCTCTGCCCCTCTACCACTCACGTTCTATCTCTCTCTCTCTTTCTGTGTCTCTGTCTCCTCTCAAAAATAAACATTAAAAATTGTATTAAAAATTATTTTAAGAAAAAAAGATAATGATACACACTAATTTGATAATAATTTCATCTCAGTCGTTTAGGATACAGACATCATACTGGTAGTTCCCGTTTGGTCCTTGTTCTCAGTTGGCACAACTAAAGAAAGAACATAAATGAAGTTTCAAAGTCTCAATGCATATTGGAGAGAAAATAAAATTATTGAGGGGCTCCTGGGTGGCTCTGTCAGTTAAGTGTCTGACTTTGGCTCAAGTCATTATCTCACAGTTTGCAGGTTCAAGCTCTGCATTGGGCTCTGTGCTGTCATCTTGGAGCCTGGAACCTGCTTGGGATTCTGTGTCTCCCTCTGTCTCTTCCCACTCGCACTCTGTCTCTCTCTTTCTCTCTCTCAAGAATAAACATTGAAAGATTGTTTTAAATAAATAAAATTATTGAACCAAAATGTCCACCAGAAATACAGCTTTTAATAGCAACCTAAAGGTATCAACCTAAATGGAGCTTTGTATTTTAACCCACAGTAGATTAATCCAGAGTAAATAGAGAAACTTTGTCTACCTTTTTCTGTCCTAAAACTTCAAACAGCCACTAGTAAAATACATAGTGGTTGCTTCAGTTCTCTTTTGCTTCATAACAAACCCCTCCAAAACGTAGTAGTTTAAAACAACAGCAATTTACCATTTATTGACTGGGTGCAGTTAGGTGGGTCTTCTCCTCAACATGGCATAGCCAAAGTCTTATGCGTCAGCATTCATCTGGGAGTTCAGCTGAGGCAGAGATGTACAATGTGGCCCCTCATCTACTAAGCCTCTCTCCATAATCCTCCCAGCATCCAGCAGTCTAGAGCAGACTTCTCTGCAGCATGACTCCTTCCAAGAATACAAATGTGAAAGGTGCCAGTCCATTTTAAAGCTAACTTACACCTAGAAGTGACAGAGGGTCATTTTTGACACTTTCTGTTGGTCAAAGCAGTTACAAGGCCAGCTTAGATCCAAGAGGAGAGGAAATAACCAACACCTCTTGACAGGAAGAATGACAAAGAATTTGTGGCCATCTTTAATTTACCACGTAGTTGATTGGTAAATATTTGTTGACTGATACATGAATATTGCCTCAGAAGTTTTTTTATGCCCTTGATTGTGGTTGAAATGATACTTATGTTGCTACTTTGTAGGCAAGTTTATTTTATAGTTCATGAGATGTCAAAAGAAATATTTTCCTATGTCAGCAAAAACATAGATTTTTTATTTTTGAATAGATACAGCCAATATCACATACAGTTATTAGAATTCTAATGAGAGACATGAGAACAGCCTTCCAAACCCTTCTGATTTTCTCTTCATTGTGGGGTTCTATTATTTTATATGATATTGTGTGAATTCCCAAAATACTAATTACCTCTATTCATTATTTCAGAATAAAAGTTAACTCCACAATAAAGCACACATCAGAGGGGTTACAGCCATTTTACAAATTCTATGGCTTTTTGCTCTTATGGTAATCTAAAAAATAAATCAAGGCTTGATCTCTCCATTATTTAAAAAGAATTCACACAATAAAATAGACATAGATATAGGATTGTTTTTATCTTTCTTTTTATTTTACTAAAGTATAATGAATTCTCATATGGAGTAATGTAATCTGTATCAAAGTTTCCTGTGACATGTTGAGAAATGGAGTAGAAGCTGGTGGAGACGGATAGCACAACTCCGAATTCACCATGTGAGAAATTAAATCCATCAAAAAATTAACACTGTCTCAACTTTGGTCTTCCACAGCCTCTTTTAGCTTTTACTCCATCCTGCTGCTGAAATAAGCTAGCCAGTATTCTTTTTTTTTTCTTTAATTTTTTTTTCATCAAAAATCATCCAGAGAACATGTTAAAATGCAGATTCTTAGAAGTACCACTGGACATTTCCAATCCTATAGTGAGGGGTAGAGCTCAAATGTGTGAGTGTAGTGCTATGAATGACACAGACAGAGGTCATCTGTAGCCCACATTTTGAGAAACCCAATTTAGATCTCCTTCTGCCAATCGTAGATAGGCTGAAATTGGTAAGGTCTGAAAACTAAATGCCTTGTCCTATTTCCCCATTGGCAAAAAGCAATGGAGGTAGCAAGAAGACACTATATGGCTTCAGGAATAAACTAGAATTGATGTCATTTCTTGGGCAATATCAGCTAATTATTTGCATTGGAGCTAGAAGGCTTGTGAGAATAGATACGGAATGTTCCCACTTTTCATCAGTTTTTACCCAAATAAGGCAGGGACTGAATTTCCTTGCTTGGTCCAATTTTGGAATGTTTTCCTACTATGGTTACTAAAGCAATCCATTTGAAACCGGCCTCAACTGCTATCCTAAAGTATGAGTTTAGAATATAAATTGGTTTTAGGTCTATTTACATATCTTTTGTCATTCATTCACTCAAGAAATGTGTGTGGAGCATCTTGTATGAGGAAGGCATTGTTCTAGGCACTGTCAACAGCTAATGTTATATCTGTTAGTCTTGCTGATATTCCAGCCCCTCAGTTGAGGCTCCCTAATCTTAGAAAAGAGTTGTAAGATTCCAGACCCCTTCCATGGCCCATAATCCTCTCTCAGGATGGGGCTTCACATCTTTCAGGATTGAGGTTCCCCAAGAGTCCTTCTGGTCTTAACATTTTCAAGAAATGAAGATTCTTTAGTAGTTTACAATCTGACATCTTTCATAATCCCTACTTATCTCCAACCTAATCTTAATCAACAATGATGCAATTAAAGAAGACTTTCTTTTTTGTTGTTAGCAATAAAGATGGAGAACAGTGAATCACCTTTCATATAAAACAGGTTGTATACCACCATTTATTATTAACCAGCCAATATACTGATGGTTGATTTATGTCCTTGGAAACCTAACAACATTCATTGAAAACCCATTGCCATGCTCTTGGGTGGACTTTAATGTTATCTCTCAATGCCAGCCACTTAAAAGAGTCTGATTGTACTTGGCACCCCATATCTTCCATGTATATTTGTGTAGAATGGTCTATCTGTAGGTAGTTTAGGGATTAACAACTCATGAAGGTCCTGATTGGGGCTGAGATACTCTTGTATATTGGCCTCTGCACCCTAACTGTTGCCTCTTTGAAGCCTATATCCCAGTGTAATTTGATTTTATTAGTGTGACCATCACAGAAAGTTCTCTAGAAGATGAATTTTTATATACGTTAACACAAGAAAATCATAGAATGTTACCAAGGTAGTCAAACTGGTGTTACTATATTATATCATGGTTTTTTATTATTTTCATTATTAATATTCTCTTTTCACTGCTGTAGAGCAGCTCTTCACAGCAGCAGCACTAATGACATTTTGTGCTGGATAAGTCTTAGTTATGGCAGGGTTGTCCTGTACAACGGATGTAGGATGTTTAGCATCATCTCTGGCCTCTGCCCACTAAATGACAGCAACATACTCACACTGTGACAATTAAGAATGTCTCCATACATTGCCAAATGCCCCCCAGGGACAAAATCACCTGGTTGTGAACCATTTTAGAGTATGAGGCATGACATATTTAGACTTAAGACTATTTGAAAAAGAACTGTCCCGATATCTTATGATGTTCCCTCTCCATCTTTGCAAAAGTACTAATAGCATTCTGAAAGTATAACTACACAGGACTGGCAAGCTTCTGGATACACATTTTTAGTTATACTGAATCTTTAGAATGGAGTTGCAAAATACAAGAGCCTCTTGATTCTTCATTGTGTTGTTTATAACAAGCCAAGGAAGTTATTGTTAAACTAAGGAGTCCTACAGAATAAAGTATGCTATGTACAATTCATAGAATGGTATCTATGTTGTTTAATGTTCTAAAACTGCACATGTAAAAAATAAATATTACTACTTACATAACTCATAGGCAAGAATTTATAAATACAGTACAGCAAAAACTGAAAGGAGCTCTCCTATGCTATTAGGGAGAAAAAAAATTATAGATGAGAAAATGCATTCATCAAACCTATAGCTTAAGGCTGGCAATTAGTTAATGGTACATATTCTCATATTCTTTCCTATTGTAAGGTATTATTTATTTCCAGAAATGTCTTGGAGAAGATGGCCCATAGTATCTGTGTGAGGCATGAGCCAGCTATGGAGGCCCTTCACAGCAGCATGGCATCCAGATTTCTGGTCAGAAGAATGCAGCCCTAGGAAAGAGTCCCCCAGGATAGCTACTTTGTAGTTACACAGTCAAGCTCCAACAAAGTTTCTTTAGAGAGTTTATAGACACCGCACAAACATACCCATTTTTTATACTCTTGCTTAAATTTGTTGTTACATGTTTCTGTTTCTGTGAGGTCCATAAATGTCACAAAATCTGCTTGTCAGCATGATAGTCAAAGACTTAACCTTGTTGACTTAAGACACCACCTAGTTTGAAGAGATATAATTCACCCCTTGTGGTTTATTTTGTGAGAATAACCTATATTGTACATTCCAAATTCTATAGAATTAGCTTGCCTGTGGTTTTGAAAGAAGAATAAATGGAGAAGTCATGCCCTTGTGGTTTTATTTAATGTTTAGAAAAGTTCAAGTTTAATCTAGTAATTTAGAATGTATATCTTTGACTGGCTATATTTATGAAATTATAATTCTTTAGCAATTTAAACCTCTGAAAAGTTATGTGTGGGTTTTATTGTTCAGGGTCAGACATGTTGGCAGTCAGTATCTGAGAGGGTCAAAGTTGTCTAGAAAATGATTCAAAGAATTTTTACAGAATCTCAAGAGTGCTTGAACCTGTAGCTACACTCTCTCTCTCTCTCTCTCTCTCTCTCTCTCTCTCTCTCTCTCTCTCTCTCTCTTTTTAAGTCTTTACCAAGTAGTTAATTGACAAATGATTATTTTAGATGGGCAGTTCTCAAAGTTTGTTTTCTCAAAGTATATTTCCCGGCACAGTGACATTAGCATCACCTGGGAACTTGTTAGAAATGAAAAATTGGGGGTCCAGCCCCAGAAACTTTGGGAGTGCAGCCCATAAACCTGTATTTTAACAAGCTCTCCAGGTACTTCTGATGCACACCAAAATTTGAGAACCACTGTCACAGACTATCATAATCATCGTGACTTTTTTTCCGGCCTGATTCTGATGGTTGTCTCTGATGATTTTTGCTAAGAAAAAATACTACTTGCTTAAAAGCATACTTCTTTATCTCCTTGGAAATATGAAGTGTACATTTGCTGTCACATGTTTTAAAAAGTCCTAGAATAATCAGTCATTTTTTAGAAAAGGTTATTTATTCTGAGAATGAGACTGTAGGGGAGGGGCAAAGAGAGGGGGAGACAGAAAATCTAAAGCGGGCCCTGTGCTGACAGCCACAGAAAGCCCCATGTGGGGCTCAAACTCACAAACGATGAGATCATGACCTGAGCCAAAGTCAGATGCTCAGCCAACTGAGCCACCCAAGCACCCCTAGAATAATCAGTCTTAACTGATTTCTGAGTTCTGTTTTTAACTTGGTAAAAATTTTTTAACATCATCATTTTTTGATTCTTGCCATAGATAATCTACAGTACATCACAAATATTAAGGTTATGAGCATAATTATCAAAATTAAAATTATGTATGCTGCAATTTACAACTGATTTAGAAAGAACATTTCACCAAGTTATAGGTAATTTGTGTGCTGTTTCTTTCTTTCATAAAATAATAATAGGGTACAAACTATGGTTACCAGAGGGGAGGGTAGTGGGAGGATGGTTGAAACAGGTGATGGGGATTAAGGAGGGCGCTTGTGATGAGCGTGAGGTGTTATATGTAAGTGTTGAATCACTAAATTGGACCCCTGAAACTAATGTTACACTGTATGTTAACTAACTGGAACTTAAATAAAAACTTAAAAAAAAAAACTAAAGTAATTTAATAATAATAATAACAATAATAATAGCAATGCTTGCATTAAGATTCAGGTACCTTGCTATGTGCATGCCAACAGAAGGGTACTCAGTTTTAAAGGAAAACCTTGGACTGTGAGACCCCCCTCATTCACTACATGTCTGTGCTTCTAGATTCCTCATGTGTACCTCATTTAACCAAAAACTCCATATTGTTATTTAATGCACATGTAAAAATAGTTCTAATGCCATCCTTTTGAATGGCTCATTTAAAATGTCCTCTTGGTATCCCACCAGTTATTTTTTCACTACCCCATTGAGGAGAGATTTTGGTGGAGGGGGAGGGAATTACACACTTAAAATTATTCAGATATTTATAAGCTCAGGTCAACCTAACTGGTCATTTTAGTACCAATTAGGAATTCTGATCAAGGCTGCTTGTAGGTTCATGTTTTGGGCACACTTTGAGATACATAGAAAAACTGAAAAAGAATTAGTAAGGTTTGTCAAAGATTTCTGTAAAAGGAGCATCCACGAAAAACTGGAAGAAAATATGATATCCTGAAAAGTAAGAACCTTATGATGGCTGTGTCTACTCAGGGTAGCTTTATAAACAGGAACTGCTGTGGTTTTATTCTATACATGCAAGGGATTGGACCATAAAAACATAAATTATAAAAAAATTACTTATGTATATAAGCACAAGCATATGATATACAGGTGGACCTCACTTTTTCCACTTACATGTGTTTTTGAAATGTCAAATGAAAACAGAATATTTATAAATCAAATCATAGTTTTCAGTTGGCTCCTATTATCTTCTCAGAGGTTCTAGATGTTCCCTTTTACTAGTCAAGGTAGAATATGGCTACTAAAATGCCTATTCCTAGTTAACCCCAGCTTAGTGTCAAGTTAATGAATTATTAAAGCAACCACTATTTAAAGAGCTACTTTTAAAGAATGAATCTAGGAATTATTTTATAGTGTACTACTTAATCCCCTGTCCATCTCTTTAGCTTCAGATTTTTCTGTCAAGTTTGCTGAATTGTGGCACACTTTTAAATATGTATGTGTGGTTTAAGGTCTCAGGTGATCCTTCCAGCTAAATCCTATCCCCTGAAGCTGTGCTTCACAGCCCAGGCTACTCAACAGAATCATAAAAGGAACTTTTAAAACTGTTTAAAAATGTTGATGCCTGGACACAACCCTGATCAATGGAATTAGAATCACTGGAGTTGGAATTGATTTAAAATTGCTTAAGGTGATTCTACTCTGGAGGCAGAGTTGATAATCATATACCTAAAGAGAACATTAATACTTTTGGACAGCTTATAATATAGTACATAGTGACTATAAATTAATGAGAGTATTTCACATAAAGACCACTGGTGTTTTGTGTCTTCCCCCTCCTTTAAGAATTCATTCCTTACTGTGTTTTCTAATTTAGGAAAAAATGAATAATTCTTACTGTATAGCAGAGTCTTTTTGTACATATGTTGCCCATTTGGGGCTATACTTTTTCTAAACACTGTAATTTCTCAAAACTGCACGTCAAATCAGAAAGTTTCTTTTTCTTTTTTTCTCAGAAGCAAAAATGTTTCATTCCTTCTTCTCTTATCACCAAGACACCTCTGTGGTCCTTTTCCATCCTGGATGTCAGCACAACCCTAAGATGTGGGCAAATAACATCCTCAAACATAGGCTTTCCAAATCTCATGAGGAAACTAAGTATGTTTCCTCCAGCTGAAATGTTTCTGAAGTACTCTTCAGCCACCTCAGTGTTCTGTCATTTTTGTCTGTCATCTGAGAGTCAGAGCTATGCATGTTGATGACCTCCTTCCTAAGTGGCCAAATAAATTACATATGTCTTTTATTCATTCACTGTTTCTCTGGAGGCCTCCACTAGCAGGAATGGAGGTGGTTACTTTTTCATGAAGAGTAACATACTCCCAGGTTGGATTTTAATGGATAATTTAGCTCCAGGTTATATTCTTTGGCATAAGGGTCACTACTTTTAATATAGAGGGGTCATGAGTTCAGTCATTGGATGAGTTAATCAAATGGCTGCTGTAGTTCAAAAGTACATCTGCATTTGGATAAAATATGATTTCTGTTAGAGAGCTAAACTTGACATTTGGTTTCCCCCAGGTAATAAAAGAACTTTTAATAAAATAAACATGTACCTTTCAGCAGCAAACCTGCATAAAGCACATAGCATAGTTGCATTTCCTTCCTGGAAGTGATAGGAAATCTTTGATCTGCCACAGGCTGCTTCATTTTATGCAGTCTCAAACAGTTAACCTGTTGAGCTGATGAAGCAGAATAATTTGAAGTCATTTTCAGCACCACAGATAAAGGTACAAAAAAGTCGCAAAGCTGTGCTTTGTACATCACCGTCATTGATTATATCATTTCAAGTGCAGCTACTGAGAAATACCTTTGATTCAGCTTCCCCATTTGCACAGCCCTTTTAGTTCTAACACCGCCTAGAGCCCCAAACAAGCTCCACTCATGCCTGTATTTTTATCACTTATCCCAGTACCTGATTTCAGTTAACACTCAATACTTCTTTAAAACTTAAACAATTCTTAAGTTTTTAAAAACTATTCACCAGGCCAAAGTCCAAAATATGGTGCCTATTCCTATGGATCACTACAACCATTTGGTGTAAAACCTCTATAAATTTTTAATAAAATCACTGGAGAGTTGGGAGCAATGGTTGACCCATTTTTTCACTTTTTAAAAATTTACGCACACTAAAACTCACTTTTTTGTGTAACATTCTGTGATTTACAATGATGTAACCATCATTACAATCACAGTACAGAATACTTTCATTACCCTAGAAAGTTCCCTCTTGCTGGCTTTTTAATTAGCCCCTCTCCCCATTCTCAGCTCCTGGCAATCACTTTGATTTCTCCTCCTCTTTTTTCACCTTTTCCTGAGTGTGATGTGAATAAAATCTGTTTAATTTTTAATCTGTTTTTTTTTTCACTTGGCACAACATATTTGAGATTTGTTCAAATTGTTGTGTGTACCACATTGTTTGTCCAATTGTTGTTCTTCTTTTTGCTGCTGTGCAGTAGTCGATCATATAGATGTGCCAGTTTGCTAATCTCCTCACCAGATGAAGGATGTTTGGATTCTTTTCTGTTGGGGAGAATTATGAATAAAACCAATGTAAATGTTCACAGACAGGTTTTAAGTGAAGTTAACTGTATTTCTCTGAGGTGCTTCTCTGGGAGTGAGATGACTGCACTTTATTGTGAAGTCTGTTTAACATCTTCTAAGGGAGTGCCAGACTGTTTTCCAAAGTGGCTATACTATTTTCAGTTCCCACAAGCAGTGCATGAGAATGCCCATTGCTCTGCATCACCAGCAGTTGGCACTGTCTGGGTTGTTGTTTGGTTGGTGGGTTTTATTAGTTTTCTTTTGTTTTTTTAACCATTCTTATCTTTTAGCTATTCTTATCTCCTTGTGTGTGTGGGTTTTTTTATTTGCATTTTTCTAATAACTAACGATGTGGAGCATCTTTTCACATACTTGTTATTCATGTATATTCTTTAATGAAACATCTGTTTAAATCTTTTGCCCGTTTTTAAATTGCACTGTTTGTTTTCTTATTATTGGGTTTCAAAACTTATTTGTATACTTTTGAATGTTATATGTAAGTAATGAATCACTAAATTCTACTCCTGAAATTAATATTACACTATATGTTAACCAACTAGAGTTTAAATAAAAACTTGAAACAAAAAAAATGAAACATTTATATACCCTGAAATCTTTTTCAGATATATGATTTGCAAAAATTTATTCCCCAGTCTGTGGCTTGCCTTTTGCTTTTCTGAACAGTATCTTTCCACAGAGGAGAAGCTTTTAATTTTGATGAAGTCCAGTTCATCATTGTTTTCTTTTATGGATTGTGCTTTTGGTATTATACCTACGAAATGTTTACTGAACCCAAGATCACAAAGATTTTCTCCTCTTTCAACTGGAAATTTTGAAGAATTACTCCTGTAGGTTTTTGCAGTTAAATTTGAGAGCTTGTTGGGATAGAGGAGGTAGCAAAAGAGGATAGGTCTTCATTATGTAAATTTCCAGAACATCTAACTAAATCAAAAGCTTCATTTGATATGGAAAAAACAGTCTCATAACTGAAATTAATACAGGTTTCTACTATAGCCTTCAGACATTATGGAATGGGGCCCTCAAAATTAAAAACAATGCAATGGAATGGCACCTGAGTGGCTCGGTTAAGCATCTGACTTCAGCTCAGGTCATGATCTTGTGGTTGATGAGTTCTCAAGCCCTGCTTCAGGCTCTGTGCTGACAGCTCGGAGCCTGGAGCCTGCTTGGGATTCTGTGTCTCCCTCCCTCTCTGCCCCTCCCCCACTTGCTCACACACACACACTCTCTCTCTCTCTCTTTCTCTCTCTCTCTCTCTCTCTCTCTCTCTCTCTCAAAAATAAATAAACATTTAAAAAATAAATTAAAAAAATAATGCAATGGAGTATGTTCTTAATTATCAAAAGAAATATATCAAGGCATAGCTCATACACGGGCAGATAGCTTTCTGGTTTCAAGATAAATTTCTAAAACCTAAGTCATTCCATTACATATACCCAAAATATTAATTTTTTTGAGAAATAAATATTTTATACATTGATAGTTCACAATAAACTGCTGATAAAATGGTTACATTTTCAAAGTTTTGGGACCATACCAGTGTCCCAAAGTCTTACATAAGTACCAAGTTCTTGTTCTTCCCTTTCTCTCCTCTGTAGAACTTTCTTTTTCTCTCTTCATTGCTCCCACTCATCTTCTGTTTCTCTTTCTAATCCTGACTTATCTTCATGCCCTTTTTGCCCTGAAATTTTTCTATTTTTCTTTCTATTCTCCATCTTTTAAACCCCCTAATTCATTACAATGTGGAGAAAGTTTCTTTTCTCTAATTAGTAGTTATTAAATGAGGTCTTTTCTTCCCTTTTGTCATTTAAACTTTAAACTTGAATTTTTTGGCCTCTAACTCAGTTTTTTTTTTATTATCTTATTTTTATTTACTTTGAGAGAGAGATAGAGAGCAAGCAGGGGAAGGGCAGAGAGAGAGGGAGACAGAATCCCAAGCAGACTCCCTGCTGCTAGCTCAGAGCCCCATGCAGGACTTAAAATCAGGAACTATGAGATCATGACCTGAGCCAAAGTCAAGAGTTGGATGCTTAACTGAGCCACCCAGGCACCCCAACTCAGTTTTTTTAAAACACCAATTAAGTCACTGTTCACATGTGTGTGAATCTTGACACTCTGCTGAGAGGAAATAACCTTGATGTAATAAAGAAGTTTCCTGCCTTTTCCCTGTATTAAAAGTATTAGTATTACAAAGCACCATTAAGACCATTTTATCCATTTGCTGCTAGCAAAGTGTCTCAAGTTAAACATTGATCTGTATATGTTGGGATGAGCACTGGGTGTTGTATGTAAGCAATGAACCACAGGAATCTACCCCAAAAACCAAGAGCACACTTTACACACACTGTTAGGCAATTTGACAATAAATTATATTTAAAATAAATAAATAAATAACTCTGTATAGTTAACATTAGGTGTCCAGACATGGCTACTTTGTTAATGAATTTTAATATCTAGCTCTTGTTTTCAGTGGCTTAAAGAAATTTAGTAATTTTATTGATGTGCCTTCAAATGTTTTGGCTATATTTGCCCTACAGGAATTATTTTATGTACTGGGCTTCAGTTGCATTTTCCTAATACTACTACATGCATATCCACAAGCTAAACTATCCAGGAAATTTACATGGCTTTATAATTCTTTCCTACATAATAATGGCTACTTTCTTGAAAATTAAATTTGTTTAGTTTTTCTAACTTTATACAAATAATGGATTTAACTAATTAAAAGCCTTGAAGAAGAGATAGAGCTGTGAAGATTTTTCTGTATTCCCCCATAGGTCAAAGTCTTTTATGTCAGACAAAAAGCATATGAAGCTGGAAACATTTCCAAATAATCATGCTTTAGTTTAACACAGTGGAATTAAGCTTTCTTAATTATGGTTCTTTATATGGTGTTTCAGGGACTGAATTGTTTTATTGATATCTTTCAGGGGAAAAATACATTGGTATAGAAGTATTTTAATATAAATACCAATTTCATTAGGCATTTGTATAAGGTTAGAATTCACTGTTCCTTAGTAATCTGGAAGAGAAGACACCCAGTGCGTAACTGAGGAAGATTTGGACAGGCTTTTTAAGTAGCACATGCAGTAGAAACAGCTGAGTTCGTTTCCATTTTGCTACCTACTAACTAGCTAGCCAGCTGACCTAGAGCAAGTCAGCTAGCTTTTCATTTTACATTTCCTCGACTGTGAAATGTAAGGGTTGAATTAGATGATCTCTAAAGTCTCAGTTCAAAACAAAATTCGAGGAGGGTAGAGGTCACACACTTATCCTCCCCACCCCACCCCAGAGCCAGCCAGTTTTTCTCATGAGAAGTGAGTATGTAGCCACAGAAAACCTTATTCACATTTTCTCCAAGTTCTTTGCCACTGTTCCATCTTTGTGGTTGCCCCGGTTGAGCCCCTTCCGTGGAGGACTTGCTCCTGGGCAGTCGCTCCTGTGACTTTGAAGTCCTGAGAGCCACTTCTAGTAAAGCCCCGGGCATTTTTGTCAGCTTGGGTCCACTGTGCAGCTGTTTGCTATTGTTTTCTTCAAGATTCAAGTTTAATTGTCCTGCTCTTTAAGTCTTTAAGATAGTCAAGGGAACATTAGCTCACTGAAAATAATTGAAAACACCTTTTGGAAAAGTGCAGCTGGGAATGCAAGCATGACATTCAGTCATGCTCATCGGGGTATTTCAGGGAAGAGATTATTTCTCTGTAACATTTTCTTTTTTTTCTACTTTATACCATTTTATAATAAATTTTGAGAAAGCAGTTTCACCTCAGATTTTCTGAGTCACAGACTTTCAGAGCAAGACAGACCAACAGAGATCGTGTGACTTGCCCAGGGTCTCCAGGATGGTAGGTTGTGACACTGTTACAGGATTCCCTACCCGGGCTCTTTCTCGGCATTACCTGACTCAGTCTTTCGAAAGCCACATAGACTATCCTGAGGTTGCAGTCCTGTTCTCACTAGACTTTCCTGTTGCCTCCCCTGCCTCACTCTCAGCATGAGTTTTGTCAAAGGGAAGAATGAGAGCTACATAACTTAGCCCACTCAAATGCTAAGAACTTCTCCAAAGGCGCTGTACAGTTTGTCTCACTAGCATTCTCCGGGGAGCTCTCTGCAGGTGTGCCAGTGTGCCAGGCCAGGCTCCCCGTTGGAATATGGTTTCTCCAGCCCTTCCCAGAGCTGGCCTGCTTCATTCCATCCCAGGTAGTCTGAAGTATACTTTAAGAAAACTTAAGCTTGATGTACAGGTTTAAACACTTTCAAAGCAACTTGGGTTTACAAGTAATTTTAACCCAGGCACCTGGATGGCTCAGTCGGTTAAGCGTCCAACTTTGGCTCACGTCATGATCTCACGGTTTGTGGGTTGGAGCCCCATGTCGGGCTCTGTGCTGACAGCTCAGAGCCTGGAGCCTGCTTCGGATTCTGTGTGTCTCTCTCTCTGCACTTCCCCTCCTCGCATTCTGTCTCTCTCTCTCTCTCTCTTAAAAAATAAACATTAAAAAAAATTTTTTTTAAGTAATTTTAACCTAAAGTCATTTGGAAAATGTCGTTCTTGGAACCCTATCGTTAAGGGGTGTATGTGTATATGTGTGTCCTTTCCCCAAAACAAAATGCTTTCATAAATTAGCTGTGTGGAACTTGATTGGAAAGAGCTCATGTTTTATAGGGGAAGAAGCACAGTGTGGGAAATTATGGAACAAGGAAAAGCATCCAGTTTTAAAGATACTTAGCAGTATCTACCATATTTCCCAATAGCATCGTAAGTTATTCTGTCACTAGAAGTATAAATATGTTATGACTTAAATGCCTGATATGTTTTAAAAAACATACTAGCTCCTCAGTTTTCCAGATGATTCTTGTATTTGAATCCGCTTTAGCATCCTAAATCCCTGTTTCTTCCACCTCTGGAAAGAGAATAAAAATAATACTGGAGGGGGCGCCTGGGTAGCTCAGTTGGTTAAGCGTCTGATTTCCGCTGAGATCATGATGTCACAGTTTGTGAGTTCGAGCCCCGCATTGGGCTCTGTGCTGACAGATCAGAGCCTGGAGCCTGCTTCAGATTCTGTCTCCCTCTCTCTGCCCCTCCCCCTCTCAAGCTCTGTCTTTGTCTCTCAAAAAAAAAAAATGAATAAAGGTTAAAAATAATAATAATATTGGAAAGCTCACAATTGTCTACCTAATTGTATCATTAGGCACAAGCTAAGCTTTTTGTAGACATTTTCCAATACTTCCTTAAAACAAAATACTTTGTTTGATATCTCCTTTCATAAATCACAGGTACGTTGCTCTAATTCCACCCTGAAATTCTGAAGACAATGTAGTATGATGGTTAAGAGCTCAGCTTTTGGGCCCAGATCGTCAGTAGAATCTTAACTCTGACCTTTAACAGTGTGTGTTCTAGGGCAAGTTGCTTAACCTCTCTGGGCCTCATTTGTACCGTATCTGTGAGACGAGGGTAAGCTATTATTATCTGCCCCATAGGGTTGTCATGAGCAGTGATCTTCAAAAATATACTCCCAAAATAAGGTAGAAAAAACTATATACTTCCTCACACATTTTAAGTTGAAATCTAGAACTTTTCATCATTGGTTTCAAAGTTTATTTTGGTAAAAGAAAGGAGTAAATATCGTATAACATGAGATAAGATGAGAATTGGTGTGGCTGACATAGCTGACATGATTTGAAAAAAATTAGTTTTACCTACCTTGTTGAATAACTGAAAGAGAATTGGAAAGAAATCATGGAAAAAGTTTTATGTTTTAGGTATGTATTTTGAGTAATTTAGCATTCCCGGAACACATGCACATAATATGTGAAAGAGCATCTTTACCCTGTTCTAGTTTGACTTTTGTTAAAAGTTGACAACATCTCGGGGTGCCTCACTGGCTCAGTTGAGGAGCGTGGGACTCTAAATCTTGGGGTCGTGACCTCGAGCCCCACATTGGGTGTAGAGATTGCTTAAATAAATAAACTTAAAAAAAAAAAAGAATTCAGAACATCTCAACACTATGAAACCAGTTTCACAGTGTTTATGAATCACATGTTTTGAGTTCCAGGAAGTTTGTATACCCCAAAGACAACAGAGTACAGGACAATGAACTACAATAAAATTTGTCTTAGATAAAGAATTTGCCTTTTAGTAAGGTAAAAGAGCTGATGTGAATGCAGGTGGGTTTTCAAGGAGGTAAAAAATAGAGCACAAATGAAAGCTAAGATCTGGAGACTAATTTCCTTAAAATACCCTTGCATGTGCATATCTTACAAAATATTTGCATACTCAGTACACATATCCATTTGAGGACCACTAATTATGATAATTAGACGAGTCAATACATGTAGAGCTCTTAGAACAATTTTGGGGATGAAAGAAGCATTGAGCAAAAGTAAGTTATTGTCATTATTTTTAGACACCCCCCCCCCCTTCAGAAACGATTATGCATATGTACTTTGACTTCCTACCTTGTCCTCAGGACTTACCTGTCTGCATTCAGCATCCTTTAAGTGACTAAGTATCAGAAAAAATTGTTACATTAGTATTAGAATCATAGTTCTATTCTTCTCACGAGACAAACGCACTCCAAGGATAACTGCTGGAACTTTCTGGTTAAATTCCATTTAATTTGGCTATCCATAAATACATCACTCTCTCGGATACACATAACTTTATGTATGGATCCAGCCTTAAGCTAAATTGTCCCATATTTTGGGTATCTGTGTGATTTCATAAGTACCCTGAGAGATTAGAAGTTACTGGATAACTGAAGAAATGGCATACAGAATGGAAAGAATTAAAATGCAAAGCTTAAAAAGGAAGGGATAGCTCATTTTAAACACTTTTTGCACTAGCCACCGGACCCTTTAAAATATCAAAATCAAGACAGAGACCCCTCACCTAGCATGTAACCAAGTATGCTGAGTTAGACAGTTTATGTCATCAGAACTTAGTCCTGTGCTTAGAACTGATGTCTCCCTTAACTTTTTAATTGCCAAAAAGTCAGATAATCCAGAAGAAGAAAACAAAAATCACTGATTCACTACTATCTACAGGTAAAGATTCTGATACAGTTTTCTCACTCTTTTTTTATATAAAAACCAAAATATATACTTTTGATTTTTTTAACTTTTCACTTTGAGATAATTATAGATTCACATGAAAGTATAAGAAATAATATGAAGAGATCCCTGTATCCTTTACCCAGTTTCCCCCAATGCCATTATCTCACAAAACTGTATAGTACAATATCACAACCAGGATGTTAACACTGATGCAGTCAAGATACAAAACATTTCTATCACCACAAGAACGGTGCCTTTTTAGAGCCACAACCATTCCCCTCCTACCTCCACCACCTCCTTAAACCCTAGCAACCACTATTCTGTTCTCCATTCCTATAATTTTATCATTTCAATAATGTTTTATAAATGGAAACATATAGTACATAGTCTTTTGGGATTGACTTTTTCCACTCAGCATAATTCTCTGGAGATTCATCTAGGTTGATGTCTGTATCAATATTTTGTTCCTTTTATTTGCTGAGTAATTTCTACATATGGGTATAACCATACTATTCACCATTAAGCAGCCTCTGGGTTGTTTCTGGTTTAGGGCTATTACAAATAAAGCTGCCATAAACATTTGTATATGGGTTGTTATTTGAAGAAAAGTTTTTCTTTCTCTAGGATAAATGTCCAGAAGTACAATTACTTGGTCATATTTTAGTTTTTTAAGAAGCTGCCAAACCTTTCCAGAGTGACTGTATCAGTTTACTTTCCTACCAGCAATGTATGAGTGATCTAGATTCTCCAAATCCTGACCAGTATTTGTTGTTGTTAAAAGTTGTTGTTGTTGTTGTTGTTGTTGTTTTAATTTTAGCCATTCTGATAGGCATTTAGTGATATCTCATTTTGGTTTTAATTTGCATTTCCCTAATGGTTAACGATATGGAATATTTTTTTTCATGTGCTGGTTTGCCATCTGTATATTGACTTTAGTGCAATGTCTGTTCATACCTTTTGCCCATTTTCTAATTGGATTGGGTTTTTTTTTCACTCTTAAATTTTACTATAAAATTTATATATTCTAGGTAGTTGGCCTTTGTTAGGTATGTGGTTTGCAAACATTTTTTCCCAATCTCAAGAATGTCTTTTCATCCTCTTCAAAGTGTCTTTCACAGAGCTAAAGTTTTTCATTTTAATTAAATCTAATTTATCCATTTTTCCTTTTATGGATTTTGTTTTTGGTGTCAAGTATGGACAACTCTGCCTAGACCTAGATTCCAAAGATTTTCTTGTTTTTTTTCTTAAAGTTTTTTTTTTTAATGTCTATGTATTTATTTTGAGGAAAAGAGAACATGAACAGGAGAGGGGTAGAGGCAGAGAGAGAATTTCAAGCAGGCTTGGTGCTGACAGCACAGACATGGGGCTTGAACTCACAAACCGTGAGATCATGACCTGAGCCAAAATCAAGAGTCAGGTGCTTAACCAACTGAGCCACCCAGACATCCCTTTTCTAAGAGTTTTATAGTTTACATTTACATTTAAGTCTCTGATCCATTTAGAGTTAATTTTTTTCTCAAAGTGTTAGACTCAGATTGAGGTTCTTTTTTTTTTTTTTTTTTTTTTTCTTCTCTGGATGTCTAACTGCTCTAACACCACTTGTTTAAAAGGCTTATCCTTTATTGAATGAGTTGCTTTGGAGCTTTTGTCCTAAACCAGTCAGGCATATTTGCATGACTCTAAATCTGGATTCTCTGTTCTGTTCCATTGATCTGTGTGTCTATCCCTCCACCAATACACACAGTCTTGATTATTATACCTATCTTAATCTTGAAATTAGGTATACTGACTCCACCACTTTTTTCTTCTTTTTCAACATTGTTTTAGCTATTCTAGTTCCTTTGCCTTCCCATATAAATTTTAAAATTATCTTGTCTATATTTCCAAAAAAAAAAAATTGCTGGAATTTTTATTAGAATGCATTAAACCTGTATATCAATTTGGGGTAAATCAACATATTTCCTATGTTAAGTGTTTAAATCCATGAACATAGTATGTCTCTCTAGTTATTTAGACCTTTGAATTATTTCATCAGCATTTTATACTTATCAGCATACAAGTACTGTACATGTTTTGTTAGACTTACATGTAAAAGTGTGATCACACTGTTTCAAACCAACTTTTTCATAAAAATGTATATTATAAACATTTTCCAAATCATTAACTGATTTTCAACATAATTTTTAATTGAGTCTAATAATTAGTTCTGGGATTTATATTCTTAATTATTTAGCTAATGTCACAAAGATTTATTACTGGATTTTTACATTTTTACCTAACCCAGCATTGAGGGCTCCATTTCAACAAAGTATTCAGTTTATATACTTGCTACCTTCTAAGTTGTAGTGGCTTTATTGCACTTTTTTTCTGAATAGCTTTGTGTAATATTTTTACCCAGTAGAAGCCTTTTCAGTGAATTTGTTGATTCTTAAAATTTTATCAACCATGGCATATCTGGCCAGATAATAATAATTTTTAATGTTAGCAATACATAATGATATTTGCTACATTGCTATTTGAAAAATCTAGTAAAAAGAAGCCATTGGCCTCTTCTGTGCTAGCTGCAGCATAGCCAGCTTTGAAAGCCCACCTGTGTGTCCCTCAGCATGGACACTGACAATAGGTAGGAAAAGTAAAGTGATTTTTATTTTGGTGATGAGATCCTTCAGTAGAAGGACTTAATGGCTTGGAACAAGCACTGTTTTAGAGCCAAAAAAACTCTGTATTTGAATCCCAGTTCTACCATTTAAACAGCTCTTTGACCTTAGGCAAGTTACTGAATCTCTCAGGGCTAAGAGTCCTCATCTGTAACATCTTGTAAGGTAATCATAATACCCACCTAACAACGTTCTTAGGATTAAATAAGTTACTGCATGAAAGTATTCAGCATAATACCTGACATGTAACAAGTACTTAATAAATGTTAGCTATCAGTGTTATTTATTTTTAAAATAATAATTGAACTTTAGCTCTTGCTGCCCATAAATGTCAGTAATGCAAAGGAAGCTTTCTTGTACTATGGATATTTTTGTGCAGCTCTTTCTTCATTGCTATATAATGTGTATTGTATAAGTGACTAGAACCCTAAAAACTTTGTATCCCTTGGCATCTAGCACAGCAGTACTTTTCCTAAAGAATGTTGAATTTCACAAAAATCATTGCCATATACAGGGGTGGAAACTTACCATGAAAAGAAACTATTAACTATAATCCTTTTTTTTAAAAATGGTTTACTTAAAGTAGGAAAACATTTTAAAGATCACAAATGACGTAGATAAGACTTTTTATTCACTGCCTGAAACTAGACACTTCACAGTTTAGGGCTGTGAATCAAATTCCAGTTAAGAACGTACTGGATTTTGCCATGTAGAGGATGTGGCATGGAGTGGTTCAGAAAGCAATTTTTGTTTTGCCAATTGCAGAATTCTTCTTTATATATTAAAAGAGAGTTTTCAAATTTCTGCCAATGATTATTTTTTATTGGTAACCCAGAGGAGTTTTGAATTGTCATTTTGCAGGCTTTATCAGGAAGTTTAAGTCCAGGATTGAATTAATCAGAGAATGCAAGATTGAGTTTCTGCATTTTCCACTTTTGAAATGTACTTAATGTGGCTAATAGACTGAACATTTATCATATTAGTGTTCACACTGGGGGCAATGAAATATAACATTACATAATTCTTTTAAGAAGATCCTGAGAGTTTAATGGATAGTCTAATGGCAGAAGACCCTTGGGAGCACAGAGATACATAATCCTCTCAGAACTACTCATATGTGCATAAGATGAATAAGGTATCATCTTTCCAAATTTTCTTTTCAGTTTTCACACACACACAAAAAACAAAACACAAGTATACAAGGGTGAGGAAGTTAGGGGAAGAAGAAGGCTATTGTAGCTGGGATGATAAGAAAAGCCCTAGCTGGCGGGTAGATGATATAACTTACAGGTGTTTGTTGTGGTGTAACCATGTAACCTTGATTGTAATAATGTTTCTAGCTTCCTAAAGTGATCATTAAATAAAATGATAGAGAAGAATGTTATTAAGCTCTAAAAAACTATACAAATGTACCATGTTATCCACTCCATAAATATTTATTAAACATTCACTATATACCAGAGTTTGTCCTAGGGAGAAGGATAAAAAGTCAAACAAGGTATGTCTCTAGCAGTGAGGGAATAACAGCTCACCAAGGGAATACAGACTTGTGAGCCAGTTAAGTATGGTAAATTATCATAGGTGTTCAGATGGAGAATGTTCCAGATGTTACCATAGAATTGGATTGCTGAGATGGGCTGTGCACAGGGTTTTGGAGTCGAGAAACTCTAAAGCTCCATTGTTGTAAAGATCATCCATGTTCAAGTTGAGGCAACATTAGGAGGGCATGGGGAGGAAGTTAGAATAAAAAAGTTTGACCCAATTACCACAGTCATTATTAAATAGGTGGAATGTGGGGCGCCTGGATGGCGCAGTCGGTTAAACATCCGACTTCAGCCAGGTCATGATCTCGCGGTCCGTGAGTTCGAGCCCCGCGTCAAGCTCTGGGCTGATGGCTCAGAGCCTGGAGCCTGTTTCCGATTCTGTGTCTCCCTCTCTCTCTGCCCCTCCCCCGTTCATGCTCTGTCTCTCTCTGGCCCAAAAATAAAAAAATTAAAACGTTGAAAAAAATAAAAACATTAAATAGGTGGAATGATGAGGAGAGGTCAGAAAGTGGCAGAACTAGGAACTGGACAGGTGTGGCATGGACCAATAACACGAGCCTCTAGAGGAAGAGGTTTGATATGATAGTTGAAAGGAATGGCCTGGAAGTAACGCTGTGGGGCCTAGTGAATGGTACTATCCCAGGCTTGTTGCTTGGGCTGTGAAAGCATGAACAGTCTTCTCTTAAGAGTCTGAGAAGTTGTATGTCCTGGAGGAAGGTGGAACAGGAGGAGGGAGAAGGAGCTGTGAGAAGGGTAAGGATGTGGGGGTTCCAATAACAGCAGTGTATGTCATTTATTGAGCACCTAGGATATGCCAGGTACTGTACTTGGCTGTTTTTATGCATTTATTCCTCACAGGACTCTACAAACTAATTACTATTATCAGCATTTTACTGATGAGGGCATAGGCATAAGAGAGATTATATGCATCAGTTAGGGTCACACAGCAAGTCTACATTAGGATCACTGAACCTGGATCTACCTAAGTGTAAAGCTCTGCTTTTGCACTGTTCCACATGCCTTCAGAGAGAGCACCACGGGAAGGATTTGGAGGGAAGTCAGAGAGGATGGCAAGAACCCAAGAGAGGAAGCAGAACTAAATGGGAATGGAAATGCAATAGAAGAGAATACTACTGAGCAGAGATGCTTGTATTTTTACTGGTGGATGAGAATGACAGAGCTGTGAGGACTGGAGTTGCTAAGCCCTCTAGTGGAGTCTGAGACCTGGTGAGCTTAACAACTTTCTTGCTGCAGGTTCAGGTGGAACACTGCCTTGAAGGTGTCTGGGTGTCTTCAGAAGAGAATTCTCCCAGGCAGTTAGTGAAGTGGGTGGGGGTGGGGTGCTTTCTGAAGAAGCTTAGTTTCCAGTAGTCAGTCTTTTAACACAGGTAATGGAGAGCAGAGAAGGCAATGTGGGCTGATGCTGGCCTCTCACTTGCATGTAGGGTGGGAGCCAATTAGATTTTGAGGAACCTTGGCTTCTTTGTACTTGGGGACATCTGGAGCTGTGTGGTGCAAACTGGAATTTTCATTAGACTATGGTGAAATGCGAACACATGTATCAGCCTCTTCCAGGTGGCAGTTTACCAGTTACTGTCCAAGACAGCTTTATAACAGAGAGACTGGGGAAGGAAATATTTCTGCCATCCAGGCACAGATAATGTCCCGCATTCCTTTACTAAGGGACACTTACTGCTACCATGGCCCATGCAGAGAGGTAGTGCATTGACTATGGGCACAGGCAAGGACTAGAGACTTTTCTGGAAGCAAGCTTTGATCCTTGGGGAGTGAAGTAGTCCAGCTCTGTAGCTAGGTAAGAGTGGCCTCAAGGCAGAGGCAACTGAGGGTGAGCAACTGAAGAAAAGTTACGACTCTCACAACTTTGCTTTCACTAAAGGCCATCCATTGGAATTGTTGATTGCCATGAAAGTAAATATGCCATTCAAAGTAACACATGTGCCATCTGATCCAGTCCAACACAGGAGTGATTGGAGCAATGAGAGCATAAATAAATGTCCTTGGGAAGGGGATAATATAGAAAAAGAAGGGGAAGTAGCCTTAAGAACCTTCACTTTGCATAAGATGCTTGTAGAAATTGGATCCTTACTGTAAATGTGATTTTTGCATCTCTGCAGGTAGGAATTCTGTCTTTCTTTTGCACCATGCCTGCACTTTATCTGCACCGCTCTTATGACACTTTTTGTATTGCACACTGTTTAATAATTTTTATGTTTTTCCTACTTCTACTAAACTGATAATTCCTCAAGGGCAAGGATAGTGCCAATTCCATTCCATATCCCCCACAATGCTTTGCCTTCAGTAGCTATTCAGTGTTCTGGGTAGTCTAAGGATACTATGATTCCTCTGAATTTGTTATCTCTTTACTTAGCTACCAGAGACATCCCATTGCAAAGCCAGCTTTTGGGATCCCTTTTTTTTTTATCCCTTTTTTGGGGATCAGGGACTAAAGTATTTTCAAAGTGTTTTATAATGCTTTGAATGTGTAAGAGAAGTACTTTCTGTTTAGAGAATGTTGCTAAGCCCTATCATCAAAAATAGGCTTTCCATCTACCTCCCAGTTCTGCCAGGGCAGAACAGATTGGCAAGGGTAGTTCAGAGGAAAAAGCAATGCATTGCCTTCTGCTCATGGCTGTGTGGGTGCCATTGGAGGAGGAAAATGTATGGTAGTTGATGCTTGGGATGCTACACCCTATAAAAATGGAGCCAACCAACTAAACAGGGGTGCATAGATTTAGACTTTGTAAAATACCTTCCCCAACTTTTATATATTCCTCTGTACTCTGAGATCCTATGCCAGGAGTCTTTAAAAGGGAATTTGTGATAAGAAGTCTCACAACATACGCAGAATGGCCCTTTAAGAGTGGCCCCCTCCGATGGTGAAGAAGGCAGCAGCTCAGTGGGAATGATTAGCAGTTGGCCAGAAAGACACATGTGGTACCCTGAGTCCTGAGCAGAACATTCCCATTCTGAAGCCTGCTGTCGCTCCTCTGGGGGCTGCTACACAGGTACTGGCATGAAGCAAAACCAGTGACATAGTAGCTGTTTTTAATTTTGCAAAATCTACCTAAGCATGAGTCCCTCTCTGTGAGTCTTTAGGGGTGTGTTACTCAAATCTTGAGTTTGGTTTTCTTGGAAAGTTGGAAGCACTGATTGGGCAGGTAACATTAGTTATTGTGAGTGTGGATCAAAGAGGAGGCTTGGACAGTGAAGGATGGGGAGGTGCATGTTGGCTGCTGGCATGAACTATGTTGGAAGCCCTAGAATGGTCACTTCCAGTGGCTAATACAGACTGCCCCCCTGGGAAATATAAACAGGAAACATTTTGGTTTGACCTGACTGGCTTTGCAATAAGTGTGTTTGTTCAAATAAAGTGTTGCATTAAGATGAATCTTTTTCTTCTACCCTAAAGAAAAGAGTCTTTGTACCCTGAATGTTGGGAGACATTATAAATGGAAGAGCTTATTTTTACATAAAGATCAACCCCTACGGAGCATGGACTGCCCTGCCAAGATTCCCTGTAGCTTCTTTAATCAGCTGCAGAAGTTTTCAATTAGGAGAATTGTCCATTTTCACCCTATTTGTTTGTAGATCCAGAGGCCAGGTCACCAAATTTGGGCTCCTAGTCATGCTCTGAGGAGAGGTGGCTTCTCATTTCCCTGAGATGAAGACAACGGCTCTCTATGTGTGTTTGGGTTGGAGAGAGCAGCCTATGGTGAACCTAAGTTGCAGGGTGGGGACTACATAGAAACTTGCTCAGGCAGAGCATCGAGATGGACTGGTTGCATGCCACTTCACTGCATGGCTCACTCTGACCTCTGCCCAAAGCAAGAAACAGAAGACCAAGATGACATAGCTGTGGTTACACAAAACCTATTAACTGCATTGGTTGTCTTTGTTTATTAAAGAACTTGGCTTCTTTTTTTTTTTTTTTTTTTTTTTTTTGAAACAAGAAATTTGAACCACGTTTTGAGATACTCCAGAGAGATGTAGCAATGTAGTTACCATTTTACAAACTTTTAAACAAAACTGTTAGCAGTTTACAACTTTGTTTAAAGAACAATGGTTTGGAGCACAGGCCTGCCTTAGCAAGACCCAGAGGACAGTGACCAAGACAGAGAAGAATCGAATGCAGAGCTGGCTGACCAAGGCCAGTTTTTGTAAAACCCAGGAATCCAAAGGTTAGGGGTTGAGGTTCCCTTACCATTTTGCAGGAGTAGCAGTGAATTTGGCCTTGTTGTTTTGGTGATTTACACCAATGCCCTCAGCTTGTTAGCTCTCTTCAACTGGAAGCGAGATTCAGGAAAAGTGGGGATGAAAACAGTTACCTCTGTTATTTCTCCTTACCCCAGAGACTGGCCAGCCAAGTCACTGCCATTTTTAGCATAGCTTGTTCATTGCCCAGGCATTGCCATCCATGTTTCTTCCCTTTCATATTTTATACCTTTATAGTCACTTCTCTCTGGAACAGGCAAAAACCTCAACCGTGCTTTCATTCTGATTTTTCTATTAAAATATCTGCCTTTAACTAACTTTCTTCTCCTGAAACAATTTACGTTTATGAGAAACTTCATTTACGAGTTGTTTTGTCTGCTATAGTTGGTTCTAGCTATTGTTCTTTCAGCCTTGTCTAGGCAGTGTTCACATGAACACCTCACAAGAAGTGTTTAAGTCTCACAGACATTCCTCTAAAAGCATACAAATATTTATGCCTATGTCAGTTTTTCTAGCCTATTTACAAAGCTGATTTAGTAGATAATATATTTGCCTGCCAAAGATCAAAATTAAAATAGTCTGTAATTGAAGCTGACCTATAATAGTGATATTGGGGAAGCAACAGTCAGTTTCCAAGTACACAAAATACATACGTATTAATAGGAATTTAGACTAGTAATATCTTTTTTTGGACATGTTTTTTAAAACTCCGCTTACACTCCAGGAAAGCATTTCTTTTGGATCAATCACAATGTCAATCAAACTGCTTCATAGCTTACATGTAATACTGTGATTAAAATGTTAACTAAGTCTGGGACAAAGGGAATTCCAGGAAGACTCTAATCATTGAAGAGGGTAGTTAAAAGGCTGTAAGATTAACCATTTTTAACCTAAAACGCAACATTTCTCATGTACCCTTTAAGTAGTACTGACAAGGTATTTCCTGGAGATTAATGACAGTCTGAGTTAATGGGCTGAGGGAGGGTCATTAATCCTTACACAAAGGTAGTTTAGAAAGCAGAAATGAAAAACAACTGCTAGGTCAAGGTGATGCAATCCCAGGAGATGTTTCAGAAGATTAGTTCCCTTTTCAGAAGCCCATGGTTACTACTGTTCTCACCCTCCCTTCTCCACATAGCATACCTCAGACTCAGGTTTTCAACCTCCTGGGATGCAATTAAGCATTTGAAAATGCCTTGTAATCTCTCCTTCCACCAAACAAAACCCTTTTTATCAATGTGCTTCCTCTTCTCACTCTTACCTAAAACCATCTTGGAAGTAATTCATTTTACATAGCTTCTTGCCATCAAATGCATTTTATTGGTTTAGATAGAGTTGTGCTTGGGAGTCTAGACTATAAAAAACCAAGGCAGTCAGAATATAGCTCCTATGGGTTTCATGAGATAAATATCTATGTGTGCCATACATATGATATGAGGACAATGTGAAATTATTGTCAAGGGAAGGCTGGGATTGATGGAACAGTCAGAGCTAGATAACACTTCAGCAAGTCAGAAGAGGTGGACTCATCTGAAGGACACAGAAACAAGTTGGTATAATCAGGATACCATTAATAAGCAGAAGTCCAGGCTTCCAGACTGTGGCACACCCCCAGGGATGTACACTTGCAGATGATGATGTCAGACTTTGTGGGAGCTCAGTCCTCCTCCAGGCCAGCCTAAGCTGCACCCATTCTGCATGTGGGCTAATCTGGATCTGTTCCAACAATCCTCCCATCTGGCCAGATTAATTAATCTCGGGATTATGCAAGACAGCGTATGACCTCTGAAGCAAGAAGGACTCTGGTAGAGATAGAGCAAAATGGTGGCAGAAGATCTAAACCCATGTGGTGAAAGGATTGTACCAAGAAACCCCACTCTGCCTCTTTACCCAAAGAAGAGTTGAGAGCTGGAGGATGATTGTTAGTTGAAAAAGGAGATCTGCCTTCATGCATGTGCATCATCTTCTGTAATTATGTTTCCCTGGGAAGAGTTTTGGGATCCAAAAGCTTGCACCCTTGCCTGTGCCGGGGTATGTTGCTTACCTTCCCACTGGGAATGAAAGCTTCTTTTGGAATCCTTCAGATGAGTTAAACTCCATCCGAATCACTCAAGCGGTGTCTGACTGGTTGTTCTACTAATTTCATGCCAATACTGTGATTCCTGTAGTATATTTTCGAATGTTTGGAAAATTTTAAATACCAGAGGTTATTTTACTACTTAAAAAGAATAAAAACTACTGAAAATTAATAAGGTAGGACAAATGTGCTAAAGGAAACTCTAAGAAAAATGTTTTCTGGTCACTAGGGCAAAGGGTAGAAATGCAGAAGTCCCATTAAAATGGTAACTGGCATTTTGCCACTAACATGTATCTGATCTAACTCTAAAAGCATAAGATCCTTGTCGATTTTGTGCCAGAGCCAAAAGATATAAATTTGTAGCTACCAGTTCAAACTGAACTACTGTTTTAGTGCTTCAAGTACAGGTGAAAATCTTTATGTTCTTACATACTGTTTAAAAAAAAAAATCCTTGTTTATATACAGATTAGTTCCACTAGACCTAGCTGGACCTTTCGAGTCCTCTTTTCAACCAAAATTGCCTTGTACAAATGAACTATCCAGATGTGGAAGGGAACATAATAATAAAATTATGTGCCAAAATAACTAGATTATTTAGGTCATGATTGCAGTTTTATAACACCATCTGGGAAAATTACTAAGTGCATGTGAATTTGAGGTAAACTAAAGTTTTTCTCCCGTCAGTAGGCATTATGGCCTCTTGGCACTTTGTTGGTAGTGGAATTTCCTAGTCACTTTGCTTACTTCAAGGGTGATGGATCCACAACTGTGTAATGGTTTGAACTGGAGCCTTCCTTCCACTTCCATTTGGCGGGTATAGCATCAGTACAGTCTTTCTGAAACTTGACCTAGCCACTTAACAATAGGATAGTAAAACTTGCTGTTTTCTGTGTACAAATGCTGTCTTTCCAAATTAGGAAAGAACAGATAAGTTCCTCGTTTTAAAAGGAGTAATTCAGTACTCTACTGTTAACATTCTCCCAAGGTAGTATTACATTAATAACTACTGCTACACATGAAGAATCATTTCCCATTCTGGAATAATTTGCACACATTTAGGAATTCCATTGTCTCCTTAGAATCCTCTGGGCTATAGGCCCATGAATTATCACATTTTGAGTATGTAACTTCCATACATGATTTAAATTTTATGGGAGGAAAGAGCAAGAGAATTGAAAGAAAAAAAAATAGCTACTTGCTTATGGCTAGAGAATCTCAGGGAAGGGAAAAGGATATTTCTACTTCTTTAACATAGATCACGGAAATTTATTATTTGCCTTTAATAATAATCAGCTTTCTGGGTTTTTTTAATGCCAAAACCACAAAATTTGGTATTTTACATTCATACCTGTGTGTAGTGTCTAGAGCAGTGATTCTTAGGGTCCTAAAGAAAACACATCATTCAATACCAATTCCCTGGGTTTCTAGGTGTTTCTAGCCCAAGGCTTCTTAATTTAGTCCAAGAGATCCAAAGTTTCATGTCTGTATGTTTTCCGAGTCTTGTAGCATTTATCAGTTTCTCAGAAGGACCTGGCACACCACATTTTCAAGCCTGAATTTTGTTAAACCTAATCTGTAACACCATGGTGTGAGTTTTCTATGTTAATTATAATGATGATGATAGCTCCTGATTATTGAACACTTACTGTGTGCCACTAACTGTACTTAATACTTTAAATTTATAATTTAGTGCTCCCAACAAGGCAAGTACAGTTATTATCTCCATTTTATGATTGAGGAAACCTGAGGCTTTTGAGAGGTTAAGTTATTTGTTGAAGATTGCACAAAACTGGAATTAAGACCTATGATGGCATCTGGGAAAGTCCACACTCATAGGCATTATGCATTATGATAAGAAACACATCTGTTTATTGGTTTAGTTCTAAATGGTATTTTGTTTAGGAATAATATATTCAGTTCAGACAGCCCCTTACTCTGTTCTAGTGATTGGGCATTCCTTCTTATCTAGATACTACTATAATTCTGAGATTGGGGCACCCAGGTGGCTCAGTCAGTTAGGCATCCAACTTTGGCTCAGGTCATGATCTCATGGTTCGTGGGTTCAAGGCCCTTGTTGGGCTCTGTGCTGACAGCTCAGAGTCTGGAGCCTGCTTCGGATTCTGTGTCTCCCTCTCTCTCTCTCTGGCCCTCCTCTGCTTGCACTCTCAATCTTTCTCGCAAAAATAAACATTATAATTCTGAGCTCAACATTAGATTGTGGGACCCAGGAAAGTGTTTGGCATTTGTTTTGACATGAATAAGTAAACAAACACATGAGTGTCCTTACCAAACATGGCCTGGGTCGTCTTTGGTTTTTGTGATTCCCCTCCATACTGGATATAGTTGGTAGTAGTATACTACTACTACTATACTGTATGCTATACTGTTATACTACTATACTACTACTACTACTATAATAGTACACTATACTATATATAGTAGTATACTACTATATGTAGTACTACTATATACTACTACTGTATCTGTCAAAAGCTACTGTCAAAAGTAGTAGTACTACTATAGTAGTACTATATATAGTAGTACTACTACTATTACACTACTACAGCAGTAGAGTTGCTTTTGACAGATACAGGGCATGCAGTAATGTCTACTGACTCCTAAAGTCAGCTGATATTCCCTTGTAATTGCATATTTGTCGGAAGCCAACAGTCCTTTGGCCAGTTTCTCAACACAACACTTGGAAGGCAGCTACTTGAAGTTTTTTGCCCCATGGCTTTTTTCATTAGACGATACAATTTTAACAGTCAGTGTAAAGAGTAGTTAGAGAGTTGAACTTCTATAGATTGATTACTGTTTACCAATCTCTTGAAAACAAGCATATGTATCTCTGCCTCTGAGCAGAGACTTTGGAAAAGTCAGAGACTTTGGAAAAGCTTCCTCAGACATTGATGTGTTTTATCTATAAAATGAGGGGGTTCAATTCTATCAGTTGTTTTTCAGGGTTTCCTTTTCCTTTATTTTAGTACCCTGTAATTAATTAATTAATTAATCCATCTTTCTTTCTTTCTTTCTTTCTTTCTTTCTTTCTTTATTCCTTCCTTCCTTCCTTCCTTCCTTCCTTCCTTCCTTCCTTCCTTCCTCCCCACTGGAAACCTACAAGAACTCCAATACATCAATCTCAAAGTAGAGCATGCTGGTTGAAGTTTAGAGTAGAAGGCTTGAATGTAGAGCCTCACAGATGGTGATCCCTAACATCTTTTTTTTCCCCCATTTATTTTATTAAAGTATGATTTACACGCAGTAAAATTCACTTTATAGTATACAATCCTGCACATTTCAACAACTCATCCAATCATGTAACCACAGTTACAGTCAAGATATTGAGCAGTTCCATCACCCTAAACATTTTCTCTCACCCCTTTCTAAGACTCAGCCTCTCCCCTGAGGACCAGCTGCTGGCAACCACTGATCTGTTTAATGTCTCTTTAGTTTTTCATTTTCAACACTGTCATGTAAATGGACTCATTCACTATTTACCTTTCTGAGTCTGAGTTCTTTTACACAGCATAACACATCTGAAGTTCATCCATATTGTTGTATGTATCATTAATGTTGCTGAGTAGTAATTCATTGTATGAATTTATTATATAATGGATAATGTATAATTATTCATACACTAGTTGAAGGATATTTGGATTTATCCCAGTTTGGGGCAATTATAAATGAAGCCACTGTTAATACTGTTGTTTAACTTTTTTTTTTAAGTTTACTTATTTATTTTGAGAGAGACAGAGTGAGTGGGGGAAGGGCAGAGAGAGAGGGGAAGAGAGGATCCCAAACAGGCACCACTTTGTAAGTGACAGAATCCGACTCGGGGCTTGAACTCACAAAATGTGAGATCATGACCTGAACCAAAACCAAGAGCTGTACACTTAACCAACTGAGCCACCTAGGCACCTGCTTAACACATTTTAAGGTTAGCAATGTGTCAATTAGCTGTTAAGTCATTTTAGAAAGCATCAGTTCAAGAATCATTGAGGGAAGACATAGACACCATAATCTCCATGTGCAAATATGTGTCATTATGATCCCATCCCCCCAAATCCAAGATAGCGTCCTTAGTAACTTCTTTACCCATACCCACCCTTCAAAATGTTGGTAACTGTCTTAGCTGTAGCTAAGCTGCCTTAGCCATAGATTGAGTAGCTTATAAATAGCAGAAATTTATTGCTCAAAGTTATGAAGGTTAGACGTGTGAGATCAGGGTGGTCAGGTAAGGGCCCTTTTCCAGGTCACAGATGTCTTGTTTTCTCACAAGGTGGAAGGGGCTAACGAGTTCTCTAGGGTCTCTTTTATAAGGACATTCATGAGGGCTCATGACTTAAACACCTCCCAAAGTTACTATCTACTAATTCCACCACCTTTGGGGGTTAGGATTTCAACATATGGATTTGGTGGGGACACATTCATACTACAGCAGTAGCCATTTTTACTCTTCTTGTTTGGAGAGGAAATAGGAGGATATGTCATCCAAAGTGGAGTTAGTGCCAAGATAAATAAAGTCACGAATAGACCTCTGATAGTTTGGGGAACTTGAAGACTGGAGCTAAAACATCTCATAGCCCACATTCCCTAACAATGGAATATCTCTATAATCTTGGGAGTCTTGGTTTTGGTTGTTTTCAGTGGGAAGCCAGGCAAACCCACTGGGAAACTTGAACTCCTCGAGCTTCAAGATGATGCTTTGTTATTGCGCTTCAAATATTCTCTTGTGTTAGGAAGGATGAAAGTTTATAAATAGATCATTCTTGTGACCAAACCCCTATCTCACTGCCCCACCCTCTCCCTAAACAAGAAGCCTTCCATGTGTACAGTGTGCCAGACTGAGGATTATGGCAGTTGGTTTCTTATACCCCATTCCTCTACACCAGTAAACATCTATAGTTTGGTCATTCCAGGTGTGTGTTCTCCATTTACAGTGACCCACCACCAGGTTTTCCCAGCACAGTCCTGGTTTTAGCACTGACAGTCCTGCATTCTTGGAAGCCCCCCACCCATTCCCAAGTGTACCTGGAAAATTGGTTATCCTACCTGCCTTATATTCCCAGAGTTGGATCCAACAGCAGAGTCTAACACCTCTGCTTGTTGAATCTCCTAAACCATACCAATGTATTTTTTAATGTTTATTTATTTATTTTGAGCAAGAGTGTCCATGTGTGAGCAGGGAGGGGCAGAGGGAGTGGGAGACAGAGAACCTCAAGCAGGCTCCACACTGTCAGGGCAGAGCCCAACTCAGGGCTCAGTCTCAGGAACTGTGAGATCAGGACCTGAGCCAAAATCAAGAGTCAGATGCTTAACTAACTGAACCACCCATGCACCCCCAAGCATATTTTTTAAACTAAGAATGCAGTTCTGGTTCAGATGCATGAATGTATGGTGGACCATTAGAAATAAAGTTTCAACAGACCAGGGAAGATCTATATAAATTGTAGAGGAATTTGCAGATACTTAGCCTAAAACATTTTTAAAAGAAAGGATTTTTGTTTTGTGTTGCTTTTACTTTTGTTTTAATTCTATGAACCTCCAGGAAATAGAATGAGTCTTAGAGGATACCTTTCTCTAATTGTCAGAGTTCAAGTGGTAAATCACAGTGTGATATTGTCTGACAATCCTACATGTCCCTAATACACAATAGTATCCTTGTCAGCAATATTCCAAGCAAACTGAGTAGAATATAGAGCTCCATTAATGGGCCTTAGCAGAAATAGTTATATATTGTTCTAACTCTAGCCAAATGATTTTATTTATTCTTTCATATTTTAACCAAAATGTGGCAAACAAGAATTATGATGAAAAATCTCAGTGATTTTTTTTTTTAATTCAAGTACTAAGCACTTCTAATTTATTTGAGAAACCAGTCTCCTTCTCAATCACAGGCTTTTGTCCTCCAAAAAAAAGCCATTTTTGAATTAGCTGGGGGAAAACACAATAATAAGATTTTAAATTCTGAACTACAAACTGCACCTGCTTAGGATCTAAAACTGAAATGGAAAACTCAAGGCTTAACCCCACATGCTCCCTGATCAAATGCAAACAGTTCCTAAAATAGCTTCATGTGAAGATGTTCAGAGCAGCTGAAAACCAAGATGTTGGTGTCCCTACTTACAACCTGGCAGCTTAATACCATGGCTCAGAGGCAGCTGCCCTGTGTCTTTCTGTTTCAGGCCCAGGAGCAACAGCTCTAAGGAGAAGCACAGAATCAGCCTCTGCTTTATCCACACTGCTATCATCCCCTGAATTCTACTTTCCTAGTCAAGGGATTGTCCCTAGATCCGTCACGAAGACCAGTGACATTCATTCCAAGCCACTAACATGACAGGAAAATAGTTAAAAGTTTCCAAAAACCTTAAATAGGTATATAATAAATTTGAGGAAAATTTTAAGAAAGAAAAGAAGTCTTGTGTATTTAATCAGTCATAGCTGGTAACAGTAATAGTTACGTGTGGTATATTACACACTGCTACCTTCAGTAGCTTAGTTATCAGCAGATCTGTGAGCTTTCTCAAAATTCATCAGAAAGATATTCTTCATTGACTTAAGACTGTTCTTTTCAGCTCCACTTATCTTGCTATAACTCTCAGTTAACCATGTTTACTGTTTTTCCACATAGAGAATTTTTTTTCCTGTGCTGTTCTCTCTTCCTCATGATGAACTGCCTCTCTCAAGGGCCCACTTATGCTTCTACCAAAAGCAGGATCTGGATTGGCGGATAATTGGTATGATCTGATGACACAGTGTTTTATGTTGCCAGGCTGGTGGTGGCGTTAACCAGCAGTTTAAAATTCCATTTGCATTCACATGTAGGTGAATATACTGATATACTATATTATTCCTGTACTAAAAAGAAGAAAGCAGTGGCTTATAGTTCTTTTAGCAACTAAACTGATTTTTCAAGAGCCAGAAGAGAGAACTGTGGGGTGAGTACCTAGAAGGGAGATGAAGGCAGGAAGAGGATAGGGTTGGGGAAGGCCTGAAGCTCTCCTCTGTCCGCATAGGACAGTTGGCTGCTATCACCTTTAAACAGTACTGGTTGCAGCTATGACTTCTCATGTTGAAAACTCAGACTTTTTCTTTTATTACTTTATTTATTTTTTTAAATGTTTACTTATTGAGAGAGAAAGAAAGTGTGCAAGTGGAGGAGGAGCAGAGAAAGAGAGAATCCCGACACAGGGCTCAAACTCAACGAATGGTGAGATCATGACCTGAGCTGAGATCAAGAGCCATATGCTCAACCAACTGAGCCACTCAGGCTCCCCAGAAAACTCAGACTTTTTCTATTCTTTCATTTGAGAAATTACTTAATGAGACTGTGCATTAGAGAGAAAATTAGCTGAGCTAGTCCCTTAGATGTCTAAAACCTGGTTTTTCCATCTGCTGAATAGGGGATAATACCTGCCTTTTCTATCGCACAGGGCCACTATAGGATCAAGTGAGTGACTGATACTTGAATTATGTTAACAATGTAAAACACCTGGAGGGCTAAAATGACGTTGTTATGATTAAGGCTATCATAAAAAGTCTCCTCAGGGTGAGAAAAATGGTACTGCTGTTCTTTCATATGTAGCTTCCAGTGATGTACTGTCTTTGTCAGAGCAGACAGAAATATCTTGATCTTCTGTCAGATTTGAACCCCAGATAGCTATGAGGCTATAATGCAGATTTTGTTCTGATGTCTTCCTTAGAGACTTCCTGTCTGACCCAATTCTGAAGGAGCAAACACTATCAATATGTGAGCCTTTTATGTTTAACATCTGTAGCTTCAACAGAAATGTCAACATCCTTCAAAGAAGGCTCAAGTATTTCTACTAAAATGTATATATGAACCTGGTTATTTGATTGATGTTGAGTTGGTCTCTGGAATTGCCTCCATACCTTCCAGACACTAAATAACCCTTTTTAAAGTAGGGAAGAAGTTTTCTGGTCCTTAACTTTTAATCAGAAATGAAGGATAAAATACTTACCATGGTAAAAAAGCATGCATTGTATGCAGGTTCAGATCACTAGTAATCAGCCCCTCTGTGAAGATCCCTATACTCAGCACTTATAAAAGCCGTATTTGCCTTATTCACTGCTGTATCCCCAGTAACCCAGCCCATAGTAGGCACGTAGTAAGACCTATGAGGGACTCTAAAATATTTGCTATAAGTGCCTATAAGGCACTCTAAAATATTTGCTGAATGAACAAATGAGCCAATTAAGCCCTTTACTATGAAAATGTTTCCCTAATTATAATGAAACAAATAGTGTTCTGTGCTCATCATGAATGGTTATTTAATGCTGATGGTCACTAGTTCTGTTCTAAGGAAAATAAAAGGAACATTTCTTTAAATGTTTTTTAATGCAACATATTGGAGAGGTGAGGCATATATTTCAGTGATAATGAAAATTTTGCTTTAGGTTAAGACAATAATACGGACTGTGTTCTGAAGAAAAGCACACAAGGCCCTTTACTGTTGTTTTTTTCTCATCTTTCCCAACTCTTGACAAGTTGCAGTATCAGTTTCCTACAATAGTGCTCTATCAAATGCACCATCAGTTTGAAAACACAGTGAAGTATTTCCATCTCCAGTGACAATGCCACCTAAGACCAATTCTTAGCTAACAAATTCTTTGATTCAATAACAGTTTAAGCAAAAAAGATAATGACACATGAACAGAAGCTAGACAATTAAAAAATTGTATAACTTTGCTAATAAGAGTAGTTGTCTTTGCCCCAGAACTTTTATAGCATAATTTTGTGTTGGTTATCATAAGAACCCAAACCCTACATTCTTTTGGGAAATCATTTGGAAAATTCTCATCAGAGTGACTTGTCTTAATTGCCCTACATATTTGTTTTAAAGAAGTGGGAATAGCCCATGAAAATTATTGCTGTCTTTAGAAATATTCAATAGCAAAGAGCTCTTAAAGTGTTTATCCTTATTTTTAACTAAGCCTAATGGGAATTTCATAATAATGTTAACTGATAATGGTAGAGATATATTTACTTGGAATATTTGTTTTTAAGGGACAGAAGATTGATATATTGGTGTCATCATAGGGAAAGCATTTTTAATTATAGCTGGAGGAACACGGCCATAAATTGAAAGAATTCTCTCCAGTAGCATGCCACTCTATGTCCTACTTTATACAATCCTAATACACAGATGGAATATGGTTAAGTGTTGTCAAACAATATTTGTATTATACTTCTTATAATCTTCCCAGGAGTTGCATAGATACTGAAAAGACATGTGATCATCAGTTGTCATTAAGAGAAAAGGAATAATTGACTATATTATAATCATTTTAGATGAATATGTATCTATGCTGAATGGAGCTCCTATATTCAAAACTATGTAGTCACCCTAAATATTGAATAAATAATATTCCCATGGAGCAAGTACAGTGAGCAGAACTTTCTCTGGCATCATTTGGCAGCAACCTAACATCATTTCCCATTGACAGTGAGATGTGCCCATAGATATCCAGTCTTATTCTTTGAATTGATAGGTATTTCCCCCAAATCTTCTAAAAACCTTACCTCAAAAATATCCTTCTATTCTCTTACAGTCATCCAAAAAATGTGAACGAAAGTAAAGAAAAGAATGCAATCTAGTTGCCATGTTAAGTTGATGGTTTCTTCTCTTTTTCCATGAAGAGAATTCCTTCTTTCCAATCCAGTGTACTTCTCCATTTACATAACATTGTGATGATTTTGAAGTTATATATTGATCATTCACAGCAGCTTACAAGAACAAGCTGTTACAAGGAAAGTCATTTTCCCAAACCTATTTTTTTAAAATTTTTGACCATATGTCTTACTCTTAGAGGATAGCAATTTAAAATTTCATTTTGGTTTTCTCTCATCCCTACCAATTTAGCAAAACTTATCTACTGTCAAGACAGTTTCTCTATTTCGCAAGTGGCTCTTACACACATTAGCCTAAAAGTTGCTCATCTGTTATAAGCTCTTGATCATACCTGAGATTTACTACATCCCCTTGTTTAATATCCGTAAGACCCTGCTCCTGGATGTTGGCTAATACAGAAACATCACCCTAAAGCTTCTTCTGAGCAGCAACAGAGACACTTACCTTAATGTGCATGTACCTTGGCTTGATTATGCCCAGCAGTTCTCTCTTCTCATCCCCACCAAAATCCAATAGTGGAATCCAGGGACCAACAACGTTTTCTTCTCTTCTTCTTGGACACTCTTTCAGTTTTTGTTTTGTGGGCTTCAAAGCCACGGAGAGTTTGCAACCAGAGGCCACTGACAGTTCTGCAAAGGATAGGCAGTGGGGAGCCCAATACTGACTGGGCCCAAACACTGAATATAACCCTCTTTCCTCTCTGGAAAGCGTCCTTCATACTCTGAAGACAGGCAACTTTGCCGAATCCTTCACCCCACGGCTTGCCAGTCTCCACAGAAAAAAGGGTCTAACTGAAGTAGGCTGCAGGATGAGGCGACCCAAAAACCGAGAGCCATCTGCCCAGAACAGACAAGTAGAGGCAGGTAGAGGCTCTGTGAGTGTGTCTGTGTGTATGTGTGTGCGTTTGCATGCCTGTGCCCGGCAGCTGCTCTCAAGATTAGAAGACACCACTCTTTGGCAGGCAGCTCTGAAACACCCTCTTGGGTAATTCCAAATTCACATGCACATCTTGGCTGAGAGAAGAATCCTCCCAGGACAACCTGAGTCCCTTTCTCTGCCTTGTCACTGCCCCAAATACAGTGTGAACCACAGACAATCAACGGTGCCAGCATCTTAGAAATAAATGTCCAAATGGACATTAAATTGCACCTCATTCTGTACCCTGCAACCATGAACTGATGCAAGCCTTGTTTGGGGATTTAAGTAACAAGGGCATGACCTCTTCTTTGACAGTTGTAACCCAAGGCTCTGTAGAGATTCGCTATTATTAACGCAATGTTGAACTTTAACTTGAATGCCTGCCTGTTCCATTCAGTGTCATATGAGATGAGATGTGAGTACAAAGTGCTGAGGAAGCTCCAGAGCAACATCTTAGTGTAGGATGGTATTTATTATTATTAATCAAGTTCTTTGTTTTATATTCGGTTGTTAAGAGAAATCTCATACCTTAGATTGCTAAAATTTGCAGAATCTAATTTTCTGTAAGTGGTATCGCTTGTTCCTGTTGAAGCAGGAGGGGCAGGTAGAAGGAGCTTGTTCATTTGTTTAGCAAGTATGTATTGCGTCACGCATTAGGTATCAGGTCCTCTACCAGATAAGCCCACCACTGGCCAGATACTCAATCTGCACATCATTAAATCATCACAACATCCCTCCAAGTCCTATATTGGTGATCAAATGAAAAGACCAAAGCTGAAAATAATTAAGTAACTTCCCCAGGCTCTCAGAATTGGATTTGAGTCACTCCATAACCCATGCTCTTTATCTTTAAGATACAAGTAACTTCAAACTTACAGAAAAGATAATAGAATAATAAGGAGTTCATGTATACTTTCACCCAGGTTTTCCCAGCTTTTAACATTTTACCACATTTGCTGTCTTCCTCTTCCCCTTCCTTGGCCCTCCCCCTCCTCCTCTCCCTTCCATGTGCTTATGTGTGTATATTGTTTCTGAATCAATTCATACACTTTAGTGTGATTATCCTAAAAGACAAGTGCTCTTTTCTTTTTTTCTTTTATTGAGATGTAATTGACATGTAACATTATATTAGTTTTGGGTGTGCAGCATGATTTGAGGACACTGTTATACATAACCACATTATAACAGTCAAATTCAGTAAACTAACACTAAAATGATATTACTTTCTAATCCATAGTTCCCTTCAATGTACAATATTACTTTCTAATCTATAGTTCCCTTCATCTTTTCACCAAATGTCTCATTAATATCCTTTATAAGGAAAAAAAATTCTTTTTTTCTTTTGGATAGGATTATATATCGCATTTAGTTGTCATGTTTCTCCTTCAGTCTTGAGCAGTTCTTTGATCTTTCCTTTTATGTTTTGCCATGTGACATTTTGAAGAGTACGTTTTGTAAAATGTTCCTCAATCTAGGAGTGGGTGATGTTTTCTCATTACAAGACTGAATGTGTGCATTTTGGGGCAGGAATATCACAGGAGCAATACTCTATTCTTCTCATAATCAAATCAGGAGATACATAAGCAGAGTTTGTCCATACCAGGACCCGCACCACTTGGTGAAGGTAGTATCTGCCAGATATCTCCACTGTGAAGTTACACCTTTTCAGTTTGTAAAAAATAAATATTTTGTGGGAAGATACTTTGAGAATATGTAAGTATATTGCTCCTAACTAAACTTCCTTAAAGTAGAAAGTTTAGTTAGGAGCAATATACTTACATATTCTCAAAGTATCCCCCTATTTTTATGTTCATTTATATCAATATGCACTTACAGATTTCTATTTTATTCAGTGGGTTATAATCCATTAATATCATTATCTCGATACCAAGATGATCTCAATTTGGCCAGTGGAAGAACCTTCAAGCTGGCTCTTGTGTTCTTTTCACAAGTCCGCATCATTTTTTGAGTACTTCCTCGCTTTTAGGCACAAAAAAAAATGTGGCATATGCATCTTATATTTATTCTACCCAGCCCTGGAACTCACCATATCTTCAAGGAGATCTGAGTCCATAATGGAAAACGGTATATAGAAACCGAGATCTGGGCATTGGGTGCACTCACTGGACTAGGTATGCTCATGGTTTCTCGGTTCTCCCTCTTCCCCCCCTCTCTCTGTCTCTCACTCTGTATTAAATACTAGATCACAATGATAGCTCCAGTCCCATTCCAACATAGGGATTATTCTAGCTTTTGCTGTTCTCATGTTTATAACTCCCTTACCCAACAGTGGGGATAGCCTGGTTCCTATTATCCTCAAACCATTTACTTAGTTGCTCCTTGCCCCTGTGTTTTTAACTTCGTCAACCCTAATCTCTCAAGGAAATGGAAGGGAAATAGTATTTTTGTAATAAAAAAGAAAGGGAAAAGGAAGAATGTAAGAACCTCATACTCTTTCTATGCCTTGTAGCATCTATTTTCATGGCAGATCATCATGTTCTCTTGTGTGCAGATGTCATGGAAACAAGTATATAATGGCTAAGGGAAGAGTTCAATTATTAATTCATTTAGCTGTTTTTGTGTTCACTATGTGTCAGGCACGATGTTAAAGACAGATACAGTCCTTGTGCTTGTGAATGTATTTTTACTGGGACGTCTGGGTGGCTTGGTCAGTTAAGTGTCCGACTTTGGCTCAAATCATGATCTCTCGATTCACGAGTTCAAGCCCCGCATCAGGCTTTCTGCTGACAGCTGGGAGCCTGGAGCCTGGAGCCTGCTTCAGATTCTGTGTCTCCCTCTCTCTCTGCCCCTTCTCAGCTTGCACTCTGTCTCTCTCTCTCTCTCAAAAATAAGTAAACATTTAAAAAATGATTTTTACCATTTCTTTTTACTTTTTAAATGTGACTACTAGAAAATGTAACATTACATACATGGTTTGTATTATATCTCTATTAGACATCATTGCTATAGTATCATATTATGAATACAGAAAAAATAATTATTTATCACACTTTCCTTTTTCATATGTCATATTTAGGAGATTCTGACATACCAGAATGGGCCTAAATTAGACTTTTCACCTTCTGTTCCATCAGCTTTGAAAGAGTTAAAGAAGGACACTTCTCACTTAAAATCTATATTGGCAGCATAGATCTTTGAAATATAAGTAACTTTATGAAATAATAGCTATTTGTTGTTTTAATAATTCTTAATATTCCATTTGCACACTGTCCATTGGGCATCTATTCCAGCACAAACACAATTGTCTCTGCTTGTTCATATCCTGAAATATAATTACTGTAATTTCCATCTCTGTTGACATGGAATTGATATTAGTCTGTCAATTAAATTTCAAAAATTGATCCCCAAAGACGGACACTCTGTCCCCTTCCTGTGGCTTTCCTGTCACAGTGTCCACTGAAAATGGGTATCTACATAGAGAGGAAACAGAGGAGAGTTTTCGGCTGACTCAGTCCAAACAGATAAGTAAAGAAATTATGAGTACATGTGTACATAAGCAGAACGTATCCTCTCAAGGTGTCATATTCCCACTCTTCTCAGGTGACCTACCAGCTAAATATAGAAGAGAAACAGCAGGAAAAAATTACTTCTAATCTTTCAGTGGTCATTTTTTTTTTCATGGACTCTGAGCTTCGGTTTACTCCTCTGTGAAGGTTTGGCACTGACAAAGATGAGATCTTCATACTGTTGTGGCACTAACATTCTGTGAGTCTGTGAACTGATGACTTGAAAATGATCCAGCAAACCCCAACCCTATACTTTTTGCTAGACTCTTCCTAACAGTTAGTACTACTGATGTCTTCAAGGTGTTGAGAGAGATGTAAAGTACTGGTTCTCAAAAATATGGTGAGGTTTAAACTAATTTGCTCATTCATTTTTTCTGTTTGTTTCTATGAATTGTAAAAGAAATGTGGGGTTCTCCGTAGCAGAGATGGCTCACAGGATATCAGAGGCAGTATTCCCTGGGCATGCTTCACTTTTTCTTGACTCAGATAACAGATCCCATCCTTCCCACTGTTCTAAGTCCCAATGGATTATATTCTTCCATGGTGCTCCCAAGGGCATACCTGCACCTTACTCTCAACCCACGTTATTATAATTGCCAACGTATTTGTCTCTCCCATTCTAGGCTGGGTGTTCCTGGAATACAGACTGCCCCCTTCAGCGTTGTAGCCCCCACCCCTAGGATGCAGTCAATACACAATAAATATGTATTGGATGGAGGAAACATCACCACCCACCTTGACCAAGTGGACAAGGGAGAGAAGCAGCTCTAGAATAAAGCAACTTTAGAACAGCATCTCAGTGAGCTGAATGGTAAAGAAATCATAAAAGCACACATATTAAAACCATCAGTTATTTTCAATTCCAGGATTTGAAACCTTTTTCCTAATAGACGTTTTACCAGCAGCAAAATTGATGGATGTAAATTTCAACACATTATCCTCGCCTTCATGTTCCCTAAGGATTGAATTAATGATTTACATGTGAAAATCACAGGTCTGGATAATCAAACAGTAGTAAAGTATCTTCAAGTAAACAAGTCTGATTAGGAAAACCTAGTATAATGAAAGGTACTCCTCGCTTCCTTTGAAATCGACCTGTGGACAGTGTTTTGGAATTATATGGTGTTTCAGGGTTTCACATTTTTGTAAAGTGGAAATGATACTAATAGGTTAACTTTCAAAAAAGAAAGACAAGGAAACATGTTCTTGGGTTCTGAATTTTGTTGTTGCAAAGAGTTGTTTGTACTCTTCAGTTTCTAGGGGCTCTTTCTTCGTATACGTTACAAATGCCAAAGACCAGGTGGCAGCTGTTTTATCTCTAAGTCATTCCTCAAGTGTCCTGTTTTCATGTCATTATATAATGCTTTTCTCTTCGCACAGCTCTCATCACTCAATGGCCTTGTTGAGGTATAGCACTGCATAGCTCTCTTCACTTTTGCATCCATATTACTTTTCCAAATGGGTACTGGTTCTCTGAAAACTAGAGGAAAAGGAGAGAAGAAACAATTCCAGCGACATCTCAAATTGGAACAGTGTTTTCCCCTTGGCTAGAAAGATCCTTTGTGAATAGAAAAACACATGAGTTAGAAGTTTTTCTCCCTTCTCAGCCCTTCTTTTCTTTAAAAATATCATTTCATCCTAGTCTTGTTTTCCTTACTAACTGCACATCTTATAGACATATTGTATCAGCAGACAACTTGTTTAATTTTTCAGCTCAAATTTTGCCTTCATTACTGTGTTTCTGATAGCCTAAAGGACAGGCGTACATGTCCATAAGCACAATTTCCAGTTCACTTCAAGAGGTATTTCCTGAGTGCCGTAACATGCTGTGCACTGTGCCAGGCCTTGGTACCATAAAGATAACATCGTTGCCCTGTCCCTGCCCTTCAGATACTCATAGTCTAGTAGGAGAGGCATATGTCAAAGTCCTAATTTTAGTGGGCTAAGCATTATAACAGAGGGCTAAAGATAATGCTGTCTGAGTCTTCCTAAACTGGAGGTCAGGGAGGGTGCACAGGGTGAAGGCAGGCACTGGGGCTATTTGAACTGGACACATTGGCAGGGGAGTAGCTGGTTTCTCCTAGGGGAAGGGTAAGAAGGAGGGCATTCTAGGGAGAGGACATGATGTGAGCACAGGCGCAGTAGCAGGAAAGCACACGAGGGGCTCAGCAGTGATGAGTCACTCCCATGCCTGGAGGACAGGGTTGTGGTGTCCAGTTTCATACTGTGTGAAGTGGAATCTTTATTTGGTCCAAAATCCTAAGGGCCTTTGATGCTAGATGTTAAAACTACTCTGTAGACAGTGAGGAGCCACCGGTGGCATTTTAGCAGAAAATTATAGACAGGGAAGTACAGTGGGAAATCCACAGGATTTGGAACCAGAAGTCTTTTTCTGGGACTCTGGACTGTTTCACCTGAAAAGGAACTTAGAGCTCATCTAATTTTAGCTGCTTGTTTTACTCATGAAAATTGTGTGACCCAGCTTGAAATTTCACACCACTTGGTGCCCTCTACTTGACAGAAAGCTTAAGAGAAACTTCTACGCTAGCAGCTTCCCCAGAGTAATCCCTGGGTTTAAACAAGGTTATCCCTGTGCCCTGAAGGGGTCATGAGTGTCACCTGTATGCATTTTTACTGAAGAAGCTGCTGCGACCTCAGAGGCCAGCCTAGAGGAGGGAATGAGGAATAGGGGAGGCTGCTGCAGCCTGGGGACCAGTGGCATATATTACAAGTGAGTTGCTGGGGGCCGGGGCGGGGGCGGGGGTGGGGGAGGGGCAGAGTCCAAGCAGGGTTGTGGAATGGGGAGCAGAAGACATGGAAAGATGAGAATTATGCAAGGAAACTGAACCCCATCCAAATAAACTAGGTGCTGAGCAGAGCTATAGTCCTAGCAGAGAAGTCAAAATATATGAGGAAACCAGGTGGGGGGGGGGGTGGGACTGTTCCTAAGGGCTGAGCAGATCAGGAGGTGACTGAAGGAAGGAAGGCTGCTGTTCATCCAGTAGGCAAGTACCCAGTGCCGCTCTGGGCCCTCCAGAGAGCATCTCTAGGCATCTTTTTTCTAGCGTGCCCAGGCTCCTGCTAGCTTATCAGACTTGGTTCTCAGAGGACAGGCAGGACACAGCTTAAAGACTCAAGATCTTCCCTTTTAACCCTTGGGCAGAGTTGGGGAAGTAGGGACTAGCACTCAGGTACTTCTGAATTTCCAGACAATTCCATGGTTTGGTATTTCAGGCCACAGCCAAATGACAGGGAGACAAAGGTGTTCCGCTGGGACCAGCTATAACAATAGTTTCGCAGGAATACATTGTGCTATTCATTCTCAGTGTTCTGGTGCTTGATTTTAAGGTTCTTTTGTAATTTTGCTTAAGAAACACCATGCTACATATATAATAGCAACTCTGCTTTCAACCACAAATACCTTAAAATGAGAAAGGCTAATCTTCCCCCTATTCAAAACGCATTGTGTGCCAAACGTGGTGTTTTAAAACAATCATTTTGAAGCTTTCTAATTGTAGCCATAAGTTAGTTCTCCATTCTCTCGGCCTCTCAAGTTCGGCCAGGGTGGTCCTCATTAAAATGAATGAAAAACTTCCAACAGAAACCCAAGATTTACAGTAATATAGTATTTATGGTAGTAAAATCATAAAATAAAATGAAAAGATGTCCCTGTTATGTCATTTTTTTAAAAATTTACTAATTGCTATTGTATTCATTCATTTCCTCAACAGTTACTTATTGTATGTCTATGTCCAAACAGTATCCTGAGTGCTATTTTAAAAGTTATATTTAAATAGCAGATATTGTGGTGCCTGGGTGGCTCAGTTGGTTAAGTGACCGGTGCTGGATTTCAGTTCATGGTTTGTAAGATTAAGTGCCACGTCGGGCTCCATGCTGACAATGTGGAGCCTGCTTATGATATTCCCTCTCTCTCTCTCTCTCTCTCTCTCTCTCCCACACAGCTCGTGCTTGCATTCTCTCTCTCTCTCTCAAAATCAATAAAGTTAAATAAATAAATAAATAATAAAAAGCAGATTTTATTGGTTTCTGCCATCTTGGAATTTAAAGGCCATGGGTCTATTTATAAAATAAAAATAAAGTATTATTTGTATTTATTTATTTTAAATTGATTTTTAAAATTTTTATCGTATACTGAATTTATTTGATCAAGTCTATTTATCAAATAAAGAGAATTTAACAAATCAGATAATGACAACTTGTGATAGTGCTATGATAGAAAGTAAGAGAAAATTGGGACAGAGAATGAAGAGAGAGTGAGGGCCTACTTGATATGTCAGAGGAGACTTTTGATCAGGGGATATTTAAGCTGAGACCTGAGCAATGGGAAGGAGCTAGACCAGAAGAAGTAATCCAGGTATGAGAACAATAGGCATAAAGGCTCTGAGGGGAGAAAGGAGTGGGTATGTTCTAGGAACCCCAGGATGTCGGTGTGGCTGGGGTATAGTGGGCCAGGGAGAACAGGGGGAGACTATAGGGTTAAGTGGAGGCCTAGTCGGGCGGGGGGTGGGGGGCAGCAGGGAGGCTTGTGGTTTGTGGTAAGGAGTGTGGATATTAGTATATAAGCAAGCTGCTATGGATTCTTAATCTGGAGGGTTACATAATCCTACCTACATTTTTAAAAGATATTTCTGTCTCTCATGTGGAAAGTGGAGAGAGAGTGGTTATAGGGGAACAAACACTGCCTGAGGAAGATATGGTTACAGGGGGACAGAATGGTTACAGGGACAAACACTGCCTGATGAAGATAGGGTTACAGGGGGGACAGAATGGTTACAGGGGGACAAACGTCTGCCAGATGATGCTCCGGGGTCATCCCAAGGAATTCATGGACTCTAGGCAACTTGTCATTACTTTTTCTTCACTGCTTTCCCTCTAAACGCCCAGATCATTTCTTTACCTGGTGATTAGTAAAAGAAAAGATGCCAGGAGCACTGTCTTTTGCCAAAAGCAAAACAGTGAGGTGAGCCATTCAGGTAGGGTCCTGGTCCTAATGCTGTTTCGTTGGAATCCTAGATGTCATTTTCACTTTGCAAGTTCGTGAAATTTATGCCATCTGATCACTGTTTTTCAGCTTTGTTCCTGGTACACAGAAAGGATTCAATAAATGTTTGCTAAATTGATTTGACTTGGACTCCCAGTGGTATGAATAGAGAGGGAGAATTAGGAAGGCCAACGGGGTCCTCTACTTCCCCTCTGAAGATGGTATGTATCAGCGGGTTACCATGGCTCTTAAACAGTATTTTCAGTCTATGGTGGATACAGTTCAGGGAGGACTAAAATGATTCTCTGCTAGAATAAAAGGTGCTGTGTACATGCAAAAAGCTTTTTTTTAAGTGCATCTGGTTAGAGTTTAATGTGGCTGAAAAAAATCACTATTTCTTTCATGTTTCAGTTACTCAGATTTGGCTAAAAATGTGCTTTGGAGATTTTCCAAAATAAAACTCTTGAGGTGAGAGAAATTCCAGCCCCAACAATAACTTGAAAATTGGAAGTTGGAATAGCAACTGTTTTTTCAACTGTCTTAACTCTGTCACCAACACTATGATGATCTGATTACATGTGACAGGTCTGGTTTCTGGCCATTAAACTGCACACTTCAGCTACAGGCACCAGTCTTTCCCTTCTTTTCTTTCAACTATGTGTTGATCTGGGAGCAGAAATGAGAACCATGGGAGAAGCAAGAGGTTGGGGAGCTCAGGCCTTCCCATTGCCCACAGTCACAACTGGTGACCCTGACCTTCTCAGCAACCTCTTGTGATCAAAGGCCTGCAGCAAACCAGTCATAAGATGGATTTCTCCTGGTCCTCACAGTCTTCACCACCCAGTGTTGTTATTCAGGTGCCATTTGCTTGCTGGAGTGTCAAGGACATCCCAGAAGGGGGAAACACGTCTCCAAATGGCAAAGGGCCACCTGGAATCCATGTGGGAAGGAAGGGGACAGCAGTCCTCAGTGAGGTCATGGATATCAAACTCTTGGTGTAGTACCTGCACAGAGCAGAATCACTCAACATATGGTGACAGCAGCTGCTACCGCTATTTTTATTATTGGTGGCAGTGGTTTATAAATTGATTAGATGTATAGGTGTCTCACATGGCCGGATACCAACTTTCAGCCTCATCTCTCCACTCTGTTCCTCACCATCACCAACCCTTCAGACACTGCTTGATACCCCCTTTCATAAGAGCTGTTGTCCTAATGTATTCCTGTATTTTAGAGTCATTCCTGTTCATGGCACTCTTGTTTTTCCAACATCTCCATCTGGTAATTGGCATACCTTCTTATTGCCACTTCAAATGTCTTTATCTGGTAGATAAATCTTCAGAAGTCCAAAGGCACATACCTACAAGTGTCATTCTAGCCACATAGTTCATGCCCTGCCTTCTTCCTCTTCCCCATACGAGGAGTAGTTTTGTTACCATCTCACTGCAGGCCTTCTCAGAACAGAACATAACTCAGTTAATTTCTTCAGTCATCTTTTGCACTTTGCTAAAGAGCTCTGTGGTCTCTGGTGCCTCATTTTGCTGGAAAGGGCGGAGCATGGCACATCTGATCCCTCACTGGGGCAGGAAATAATCGTTTCAATTAGGGAGCTGGGAAGCACATCTATTTGCAAAAGGAGTTGCTATTTCTCTGGCAGTCTGCTTCCTTCCATATGCCCCCAAGCCCACCCTTGGAACGTATGGCTAGGCATCTCTCTCAATGAAATAAATATTGTAATGGGTCAAGTAATTAGCAGGCAGAATTATGTTTGGGCTGTAACCTGACTCTAATTGCTGACCTCAGAGAATTAATTTCATATGACATAGCACCTTAGCTGTGTGCTAGCTTAGGAATTTCCACTCCTCTCTCCCTTTCAGCCAGATTGCTTTTTCTATTTCTGGGCTTGTTGTGTCGATGAGTCAGGTGGCCCCAGACTCTTCCTGTGGATGAAAGGGGCAGTCCTGACTTGTATGTATTTTCTGCATATATAAATTATGAAAAGGAAAAGCTCTGTGTCCATTCCTTGGCATAAAAGCAAGGGAAGCTAGAGAGTTGAGTAAGGAAAGTATGAAATAGCCAATATAAATAAACGCTGGCCCTGGGGCTGAGTGCAACAAGATGTACAGCATAGAGAATGGCATTCAGAAATAAGGCTTTTCTGTATGAAAACCAGCCATCGTAAGGGATGTAAGATGTAAAAGGTCATGTTAATATTTGCCATCAAGTCCTTATCATGAAGTTGAAACAATTTATTAAATAAGATAAAACATCTCTATGAAAACTCATTTATTTCTGTATCGTGGAAGGTGAGGTTTTATCTCTTCCCCTGGAGCAAGTGTAGAAATAGTCACCCTGCTCATCTCCACGGGTCCTGAAACTGTTTCAGCAACCAATGAGTTGTTCACTGAGGTCTCCTGCTTTGATGTCTGTAAAAGGAGTTTGTTACCTAAGTTCAGAGAGATTGTGTACTTTTCATGTTCTTTAAAACATGACATGGTAGGTTTTCGTGTCTACTAAAAAGATAGTGCGAAAACCAAAATTGCATTTTGAGGCCTAGTTCAAAGCTGCTAAATTATCAAAGAAAATTGCTGTGCGTTATAACTTGTGTTGTTGTGTTTTTTTAACTCAATTTTATTTATTTATTTTTTTTAGAGAGAGTGTGAGCAGGGGAGAGGGACAGAGCTGGGGGGGTGGGGGGAGAGAGAGAGCAAGAGGGAGAATCTTAAGTAGGCCCCACATTCAGCATGGAACCCAATGGGGGACTCAATCCCATGACCCTGGGATCATGACCTAAGCAGAAATCAAGAGTCGGACACTCAACTGACTGACCCACAGGCCATGGCACAGGCACACCTGTGTTGCTATTATTAAGAACCAGAAATGGTTGTACTTCTCCTGAGTAATTAATTGTTTTGTTATTGTTACTGTTTTAGCCTGTGGCTATTGTGAATACTGTGAGTGAAAAGGTCTCCTTTTTCACATTAGCTCCTAGAAACTTAGAATCAAATTTGTGCTCAGTCAATAGCAAATATACAGGTCATTGTAGCATTTTTATTATACCTCTTGATTGATTTCAGGTCTAATACTTATTTTTCTCATGTTCACTCCCACTTCCAATTTATACTGCCTTACTTTTTGTAACCTTGTAAACTGGCTTAAATCTTTTCTAGAATAAGATGGACCACAGTGGACCAGGTATTTTTTAAAACTAAAGAGATTGGGCAGAGAGGGAAGGAGAGAACCAAGGGGAAAAAAAAAAAAAAGCAGGCAAACTATACTGATGTCAGCAATTTAACCTCCCTAAATCTCAGCCTCCTTATCTGTAAAATACTGACCTCCAGAATTTCTGTGGGGCTCAAAATTATTTTTAGATACCGATTGTGAACATGCCTCATAGATGACAGAGCTCTGTACAGCTTTGTTGTGATTATTTTAAAGCCGTTATTAATTAAGGCAATTATGTAGTCCCAAGCTGTTGACCTAATCCTCGTTTCCAATCAGTAAAAGGACCTTCACTAGGAAGTGTCAATTCTGAGAACAGAGCCCAGGCTCTTCTGAGTCTTCTTGGGTCTCTTCCAGTGAGAGGAAATAGCTTCTCTTCAAGGATGGCTCTGAAACCTCTAAGCCTCTAAGCCTGACAGAGTTCCGTACCTGAGCCCTTCATTCAAGGGACCAGAAAACTTAGATCAAGGCCTGGAAAATTCTGGCCAGCAAATCCTGTTTCCCGCAGTGTCTCAGCATCCTCTGGGATAGTTTGTGTGGGCATCTGCACAAAACTCCACAGTACAGGTCCCACCACTGCATATGTGTTCTCTTTTAGATTTGGGGACCCCAAGAGTGCCCCATCTCCCACCTAGAAACTTATAGAACCATCATCTCATTGCTGACTTAATCCCAAAATAAGAACCTTATGGCATGGAGAGATTTATGGAATGGAGGGCATAGGGACCGCTTTCGGTGATCACTGCCTCGCCATTGTTATTAATGAGCTTGTTAGACATAGATCTGCTTTCAAGCAAACTGAGGCAGGAAAAAGACAGAAACACAGCCCAAATGATCCATTCTTGTCAGAGGATAAAGTAGATTATTAAAGTAGATTCTGGGTAGGTAAAGCTCCCCATAGATCCTCGTCAGCATCATAATCAAGGCCAGACTCTCCAGCGTGGCAGAGAACAGGCAGTGTACTCTAGAGGACGAGACAGCCTGAGCTATCTGGGTAGCAGTGCTCGCTCTCTTGCACGGTGGCTGAGGGGTCTGGGCAAGAACCCACACCTTGCCAAACCCTGGCTCTGAAAAATGGAGATTCTGATGGTCAGGTTAAACTGTACATGTAAATCTGGGCCCAGCCTCCTTTTAGAGCTTCATTTCCCCCAGTACCCCTGTGTGTACCTCACCCAGAAGGACCTCCTCCAGCCCCCTCCTCTCTGTGACTTTGCACATGTTGTTCTGGAATGCTCTTCCTTTTCTGGTCTGTGCATTGAACTCCTACTCTTCCACATTCAGATGAGATTCACTTCTTTCTGAATACCTTCCCCAATATGCACCAGCAAATCCTCACATGAACAGGATGTAGAGCTCCGTCCTCCTTGTCCTCCTACTGCTGCATACTCTGCATTGCATTTTCATTGTTTACATAAGATTTACTATTGGGTTTTACGTTTATTTCAATTAAAGAACAAAAGAAATTCTGATTTATCTTAAAAAGACAATAGCCTATGGTAGAGAGGCTGTTAATGTTTTTTACAACTGTAAACACCATTAGAAATTGTATGTTGTGAAAGACCAGCCAAGACAGCGTATTTTTTATTGAGGTGTAATGTACACTCACTGAAGTACTCAGATCTTTTTTTAAAAAAAAAATTTTTAACATTTATTTATTTTTGAGACAGAGAGAGACAGAGCATGAATGGGGGAGGGTCAGAGAGAGGGAGACACAGAATCTGAAACAGGCTTCAGGCTCCGAGCTGTCAGCACAGAGCCCGACGCGGGGCTCGAACTCACAGACCGCGAGATCATGACCTGAGCCGAAGTCGGCCGCCCAACCGACTGAGCCACCCAGGCGCCCCTGAAGTACTCAGATCTTAAGTGTACTGTTCAATCAGTTTTGACCAAGACCTAGTACACTTAAGTCACACGTGAAAATTCCCTGAGGGCCCTTTCTAGTCAGTACTCCACCCTATCCTATCACATAGAAGCAACCACTGATCTGATTTCTGTCATTCTATGTTAATGTTGCCTACTCTGGAAGTTCACATAAATGGAATCATACAGGACGTACTTTGTTGTATCCTGCTTCTTTCACTCAGTAATGCTTTTGAGACTCATCCATGTTGTCGGCATTTATCAGTAGTCCATTGCTTTCATTGTTCAGTAGTATTCCATCATATAAATGTACCAAAAATTTATTTAAATGTTTCCTGTTGGTGGCATCTATCACGTGTTTTTTCTTTTAATTTTTAAATTACCATACAGTAAAATTAGCCTTTTTTTCTTTTGGCATACAAGTCTATGAATTTTAACACACATATAGACTTGTGTGACCACCACCACAATCAATATGCAGATATTCTGTCACCTTAGAAAACTCCCTAGCGCTATTCCTTTATAGTCCCATATCCCCCAACCCCAGGTCCCTAATGACTTCATATATGGTCTCCATCACTAGAGCATCACATTGCATTTTAATTGCTTATCCATGTCTGTTGTTCTCCCTGTATGGTCAACTTCTCAGAATAAAGACGATATCTTATTCATCTTGTCTTCTCTAAGCTTAGCACAGTAGCTGGTACATAGCAGGTGCTCATTAAATTTTTGAAGGAGGAATGGCTTAATGCCCATGTAGCTGCATAATGAATCCTTTCGTAACTCTTAGGAGGAAAGGAAAATAGGAAGCTGAAGAAAACCAATATTAACTTCGTTCTTTTAAAGCAAATCTTAGGGGTTTTTCTTCACAGAAATAGTGATTTTATGATTTTAAGAAATTCTAAAAAGTGCTGTCTGGTGATTGCCCCTTGAGAGAATACATTGAGTCACACAAAATGAGTAATCTCCCATAAAATGAGTTCAGCAAATGTTTAATTGTACTAAAAATATTACTGCTGGTAAGTTTGAACATGGAAATTAAAAGGAAAAAGTTAAGCATGTTTCTTTGTCTATTACCTATTTCTATATACCAGAAGTCTAAAATTCTCCCCCAGAGTTTCTAATATATTTTCCAGGTATTCTTAGCTCTATAAGGATCCTACACTATATTTAGTGAAACTCAATATTCACACTGTTACTTTTGACTGGGGTTTCAGTTTCCATATTTTTCCCTAAACCAGTGTCATCTTTATCTAAAATTTGTTTTACTAAAGCCATTAATATTGCAAGTGATACTTGGTCCTTGTAGCTAGTGCCTTCCCTAGAGCATATTTAGTTCTTTTCAGCTTCAACTTTTCCTTTTTTTCCCTTCAGTGCTTCTTGGTGTTTCCTTTTTCATTAATCACAATACTGAAATGACTCTCTATATATCCTTCTTATCCTCTTAGTTTCACCCATCAGGACATTATCTCTTACAAATTGAGCCCTTTGCCAGTTTCATGTCACATTTCTTTAAGCAAATAAATGTTCTCCATATGCTTAGAAAATACTCCTGAGCCCCGTAGCCTATTACCTCTTTTAAAACAGAAATGGGGAAACAGCTGTTTCTCAATTCCTATAAAGTATGTCCTGTTTTATAGATCATGCTGAGCAGCTCTATTTTGATGTCTGCAATATTACTTGGTCCTTGAAATTGTGAATTTCCTGGACCTGAATTTTCCCTCTCACATTTGGGAAAGAAAGATTAATTCTACTAGTTGTTTCATTGTGTTATACAGGCCATGAGGTCTTCTCTGTCATTTATTTTGGTAGCTACTGAAGATCTCATATAGAATAAATGCCTTCTTCCTAATACCACAACAAAGTTTTGAACTGTTAAGATTGATATTATGTGGTCATCTCATTCAGTGTTTCAGCAGATGTTGACTGAATATATCTGCAGATTCTATTCTACATGTAGAGCAAGCAAGGATGAAAGGACATCCTGCTGTCAGTCAGGTAGCCCACAGTCAGGTAGCCCACAGTCTAGTAGGGAGGACAGATGCAATGTGATGATTGTTCCAATCAAGGTATACCTGAGCTGTAACTACTTAAAGGAGGAGTTGACAAACTATGGCCTGGAATGGCTTCCTGTTTTTATATATAAAGTTTTGTTGTAACATAAGCATGCCTACTCATATACATATTTTCAATGGATGCTTTCATGATTCAGAGTGTAGTCGTGACAGAGATCATATGACCCACAAGCCTAAAGTATGAACTACCTTTTCCTGTAATAAAAAATTTGCCAACTCCTGGCTTAGAAGAAGGAACATCAAGAAAGCGTATGGGTGCAAAGAATCAGGTCACGGAGAACACCTTGGAGGATGCTAGCATTTTAAGGGCTAGGTACAAGAAGAGAGTGCATGAAGAGATGGGCTGAGAACCAAACCATAGTATGCCAGAAAACAAAACAGTGTCAAAAAGTTGAAAGCTAACATCAGTGTCATATGCCTCAGCAGAATCAAGTAAAATGATGGTTATGATGACCATTTTATGAGAGCTTATTTGTATGCCAGACTGTGTGCTAAGCACTTTACGTTCATTATGTCAGGACTCCATGTAACAATCCTAAAAGGTAGGCACCCTTAATATCCCCACTTTATAGATGAGGAAACTAAGGCACAGAATGAACAAGTAACTTTTCTAAGGCCACACAGCTTTAAATGGCAGAGATAGGATTCTACTCCAGGGTGCCAGATTCTAGAGAGCCTGTAATTTTAATCCCTGTGCCATATCAGTTTGACAGTTAGAAAATCATTGGTGTCCCTAGCAATAATAATTTCAGTGGCATGATATAGGTGGAAGATAGCTTCAAATAAGGGACAGTGTTTACCATGGGCTGTGCATCATTTTAAGTGTTTTACACTAATTCATTTAATCCTCTCAACAACTTTATTTTATATATAAGGAAACAACAGTACAAAAATGTGAGTTAACATGCCCAAAGACAAGAGGCTGTTGGGTTACAAAGGTGTGATGTGACATTCTGGAGAGAAACAGCTGACCCTGTATCCTTACTGACCTTGGCCCTTTCTCAGTGCTCTCAGGCTTTGGCCTGAATCTGGAGCTCCCTCTCTTGGTACTCCCTGCACCCGAATAGGACGGCAATTTAGGAAAACAGAACAAAAGAAGAAAGCTCAGTTTGTTTTGTTAAATAATATTATGGTGTCATACCCACAGAAGATTCACAAACAGATCAATAGAACTAGACCCTTGCATATGTATGATTTATATTATGATTAAAGAAAAATACTATAACAAGACAGTGAGGAAGGGAAGAATCATTCAGGATGATGTTAGGACAATTGATTAAAGATTTGAAAAGACACTTGGAGTTTCACTTTATATTATACAACAAAAATCTACTCCATAGTATATAAATTGAATGCATTAAAAAAAAAGATTAAGCCATACAAAAAGATTAGATCAAAGTATGTACTTTGAGGTGAGGAGAACTTTTCAAAGCATAAGCTCAACGAAAAAATATGACATATTTGATCTCATTTAAGACATCTGTAGATCAAAAATAATTTTAGAGGCACCTGGGTGGTTCAGTTGGTTCAGCGTCTGACTTTCAATTTCAGCTCAGGTCGTGAGATCAGGTCCCATGTCAGGCTCCATTCTGCGTGTGGAGCCTGCTTAAGATTCTCTCCCTCTCTCTCCCTGCCCCTCCCCCACTTGCATGCATGAGTGTTCTCTCTATAAAAAAATTATAATTTTAAAAATTAAAAGATGAGACAATCTGGAATCACAATTAAGATGGCAGAGGAGGAGAATCCTGAGCTCACTTCTTTCCATGTACACGCCAAGGTTCCTACTACATATAGAGTGACTCTCTGAGAACACCTTGAAGACAAGCAGAATAGCTCTTCCACAGCTTAAGTTATAAAGAAAAAGCCACATTGACAAATAGGAGTGGCAGTAACATGGTCTGGTCAAGACCCATAACGTTGATATAGTGACTCACAAGCTGGAGGGATATCACAGGCATGATGGAGGTTCTCCCTGGGGAGCAAGGGGTTCAAGCCCCACGCTGGCTACCCACCCCCTGCACTGGGAAGATGAGCCCCCATAACATCTAGTTTTGAAAAAAAAAAATAGGACTTATCTCTGGAAGAACTAGAGGGCCATAGAAAACCAAAACTCTTTTTCTTATAGGGTCTGTGCACAAACTCACTCGACCTAAGACCCATATCAGAGGCAGCAATTTGATAAGCACCTGGCACATAAATGAAGGAGATTTTTTGACTAATTTTAGAGTGTGTGCCAGAGGAGGAGGGATCTGTAGGAACTTTCTCTGTGAAGAGAAGCACTGGCTGGCACGATTTTTCTTGCCCTTCTTCTGCCTAGCTGGCCTGACACTGGTAGATGCTCATTCTGACACTCTCCATCTACATTGCTAGCATCACTTGTCCTGCCCTGGCATTTCCCTGCAGACCTGCCCCACTCAACCCACCCACTCTAGCAGATACCCCTCCAAAACAGCTCCTGCCCTACCACACCCAGCAGTGGTCATGGCCAGACTGGCACCCTGCCAAAGCAGCTTCTACCCCACCACACTCTCTGGGTGGCCTCACCCAACACTGGTTTCCCCCACAAAGGGGTGGGTACCCAGGCTGGTGGCCTAGCCACAACAGGAGGGCACATGCAGCCCACATGAGACACCCCTAGAGTGCCTAGTTTTGGTGACCAGGGGCCAGGGATTGTGCTTCCAGGCCCCACAAGACACATTCTGCATAAGGCCATTCCATCAAGACCAAGAGACATCGCTGATCAACCTAATATGTAGAAAGAGAGAGTCAGGCAAAATAAGGAAACAAAGGAACTTGTTCCAAAAAAGAGTAAGGCAAAACCTCAGATAAAGAACTAAGTGAAACAGAGATAAGCAATCTACATGATAAAGAGTCCAAAGTAATGGTCATATACATTCTCTCTCAACTCGGGGAAAGAACAGATGAGCATAGTGAGAACTTCAACAGAGATAGAAAATATTTTAACAATCAGAGGCAAAGACTACAATAACTGAAATGAAAAATACACCAGAGAGAAATGACAGCAGATTAAAGGATGCACAAGAATGGATCAGTAGTGACCTGGAAGAGGGTAGTGGAAATAATCCAAGCTGAACAACAGAAAGAAAAGGATTTTTTTTTTTTTTGAAAAGGATTTTTTTAAATGAGGATATTTTAAGAGACCCTTGGGACAACATCAAACATGCTAACATTCACATGATAGGAGTCCCAGAAAGAGAAGAGAGAGAGAAAGGAACAGAAAACTTATGTGAAGAAATAATAGCTGAAAAAGTAACTAACCTGGGGACGGAAACAGACATTCAGGTCCAAGAAGTACAGAGCCTCAGACAAGATCAACTGAAAGAGTTTCGTCAAGGCAAATCCTAACTAAATGTCAAAAATTAAAGATAAGGAGAGAATCCTAAAAACAGCAAGAGAGAAACAACTAGTTACTTACAAGGGAATACCATAAGACTATCAGCTGATTTTTCAGCAGAAGCTTTGCAGGACAGAAAGGAGTGGCATGATATACTCAAAGGGCTGAAAAGAAAAAGCCTACAACCAGGAATACTGTGCCTGGCAAGGTTATCATTCAGAATTGAAGGAGAGGTAAAGAGTTTCCAGACAAACAAAAGTTAAAGGAGTTCATCACCACTAAACCAGCTTTATAAGAAATGCTAAAGGGACTTCCTTAAGTGGAAAAGAAAAGACCATAACTAGAAGTAGGAAAATTATGAAAGAAAAAAATCTCACTGGTAAAAGCAAACATATGGTAAAGGTAGTGGATCAAGCACTTATAAAACTAGTGTGAAGGTTAAAAGACCAAAATCAGGGGCACATGGGCAGCTCAGTTGGTTAAGCATCTGACTCTTGATTTTGGCTCAGGTCATAACTCACAGTTCATAAAATCAAGCCCTGCATTGGTTCTGTGGTTAGGATTGTCTCTCTGCTCCTCCCCTGCTCTCATTCTCTCAGAATAAATAAATGAATATTTTTTTAAAAGACAAAAATCAAAAAATCCACTGTATCTAAAATAATTACTTAATGGTACATAAAATCTCTTAAAAAGATGTAAAATATGACATCAAAAACAAAAAACGGGGGGTAGAGGGATGTAGTGCTTTAAGAAGGTGTTTGATCTTAGCCAACTGTCAACTTAAAATAAATAAAATAGACTGCTATATACATACAGTGTTATATATGTATCTTGTGGTGACCACAAACCAAAAATCTGGAATAGATACACACACACACACAAAAAAAACACACAGAAAGGAATCCAAACTTAACACTAAAGAGAGTCATGAAATCACAAGGGAAGAAAGCAAGAGAAGAAGAAAGGAACAGAAGAACTATAAAAACAACTGGGAAACAATTAACAAAATGGCAGTAAATACATACCTGTCAATAATTACTTGAAGCATGAATGGACTAAGTGCTCCAATCAAAAGACATAGTATGTCTGAATGCATTTTTAAAAACCATCGATATGCTGCCCATGGGAGACTCACTTCAGACCTAAAGATACATACAGAATGAAAGTGAAGGGATGGAAAAACATATGCCATGCAAATGGAAATAAAAATAAAGCTGGGGTAGCAGTACATGTTTTGGACAAAACAAACTTTAAAACAAAGACTGTAACAAGAGACAAAGAAGAGCATTACATAATGATAACGGGATAAAAGGATATAACAGTTGTAAATTTCTATGCCCCTAACATAGGTAAATATAACAGACATGAAAAAGGAAATTTACAGTGCTACAATAATAGTAGGGAACTTTAACACCCCCCTTATATCAATGGGTAGATTATTCAGACAGAAAATTAATAAGGATATAGAGGCTTTAAATGACACATTAGACCAGATGGACAAAATAGATATCTACAAATCATTTCATCCAAAAACAGCAGAACACACATTCTTTTCAAGGACACATGGAACATTCTCCAGGATAGGTCACAAGTTAGGGCACAAAACAAGTCTTAATAAATTAAGAAGATTGAAATCCTATCAAGTATCTTTTCTGACCACAATAATATGAAACTAGAAATCAATTTCAAGGGAAAAAACGCATAAAATACAACATATAGAGGCTGAACAGTATGCTACTAAACAACCAATGGGTCAATAAAAACTCAGAGGAAATAAAAAAAAATAACTTGAGACAAATTAAAATGGAAATATAATATTCTAAAATCTGTAGGACACAGAAGATAAACTTAGAAGATAAACTTTTAAGATGGAAGTTTATACCAACACAAGGCTACCTCAAGAAACAAGAAAAATCTAAAAACAATCTAACCTTACACCTAAATGAACTATAAAAAGAAGAACAAACAAAACTGAAAGTTAGTAGAAGGAAGGGGAAAAAATCAGGACAGAAATGAATGAAATACAAACAAACAACCAAAAAAATCCATGAAACTGGTCATTTGAAAGGATATGCAAGATTGATAAACCTTTTGACTCCTCAAGAAAATCAGACTCATCAAGAAAAAAAAGAGGGCCCAAGTTAATAAAATCAGAAATGAAACAAGAGTTAATACCTATTCTTCTCAACCTATTCCAAAAAATCAAAGAGAAGGAATGCTTCCAAATTCGTTCTACAAGGCCAGCACTACCCTGATAACAAAACTAGACAGACACTATGAAAAAAAAGAAATTACAGGCCAATATCCTTGGTGAACAAAGAAGCAAAATCCTCAACAAAATATTAGCAAATCTAATTCAACAATGCATCGAAAGGATCATATACCAAGATCAAGTAAGATTTATTCTAGGGTTGTGGGGATGGTTCAATATCTATAAATCAATCCACATGACACACCAGATTCACAAAGTAAAAGATAAAAATCATATCATCACCTCAAAAGATCCAGAAAAAAACATTTGACAAAGTTCAACATTTATTTACAAACTCAATAGAGAGAGCATACCTCAACATAATAAAGGCCATATAGAAAAGAACCCACAGCTAACATCATACTCAGTAGTGAGAAGTAGAAAGCTTTTCTTCCAAGATCAGGATCAAGATATAGACGCTTACTCTCACCACTTTTGCTCAACATAGTACTGGGAGTCCTAGCCACACCAATCAAACAAGAAAAAGAAATGAAAGGCATCTAAATTAGTAAGAAAAAAATAAAATTGTCACTATTTGTAGATGACACCTCACATATAGAAACACCTCACACACACAAAAAAAAAAAACTAGACACTAACAATGAACTACCAAAAAAGAGAAATAAATAAAACAATCACATTTACAATTCATAAAAAGAAAAAATATCTAGGAATAAGTTTAACCAAGGAGGTGAAAATTTTCAAGTGTACTCTGAAAGCCATCGGACATTGATGAAAGAAATTGAAGATGACACAAATGAGTGGAAAGAAATACTGTGCTCATGGATTAGAAAAATTAATGTTGTTAAAATATCCTTACTACACAGAGCACTCTATAGATTCAGTGCAGCCCTTATCAAAATACAATAGCATTTCTCACAGAACTAGAACAAGAGACCTCGAATAAACCAAAGCAATCCTGAGAAAGAAGAACGAAGCAGGAGGTATCATGCTTCCAGATTTCAAAGCATACTTTAAAGCTATCACAATCAAAACAGTATGGCACAAAAGACACATAAATCAATGGAATAGAGACCCCAGAAATGAAACCATTAAACAAAGAATATATAGTAGAGAAAAGGCAGTCTCTTTAATAAATGATATTGGGAAAACTGGACAGCTACATGCAAAAGAATGAAACTGGATCACTCTCTTACACAATATACAAAAATAAACTCAGAATTGTTTAAAGATCTCAATGTAAGACCTGAAACCATAAAACTCTTAAAGAAAACGTAAGCAGTAAATATATAAAGAACTCATACCAGAAAACACCCCAAAAAATGAATAATTCAATTTGAAAATAAGTTGAGGGCCTGAATTGACATTTTTTCAAAGAAGATATGCAGATGGCCAACAGACAGCTGAAAGGATGCTTGCCATCACTAATCATCATGAAAATGCACATCAAAACTACAATGAGATACCATCTCACACCCATCAAAATGGCCTGTATCAAAAAGACAAGATATAACAAGTGTTGGCAAAGATATGGAGAAAAGAGAACCCCCCATGCCCTGTTGGTGAGAATGTAAATTGGTGCAGCCACTATGGAAAACAGTATGGATATTCCTCAAAAATTAAAAAAAAAAAAAATGCCATATGATCTAGTAATTCCTCTTCTGCCTGTTTAGTCAAAGAGAACAAAAATACCAATTTGAAAAGACATATGCACCCTTATGTATATCACAGCATTGTTTACAAAAGGTATGGAAGCAACCTAAGTGTCTATTATTAAGTGAATGGGTAAAGAAGGTGTGGTATACATATACAAAGTGGAATGTTATTAAGCCATAAAAAAGATCTTGCCAACATAGTTGGAGGTAAAGGGTATTGTGCTAAGTGAAATAAGTCAGAGACAGACAAATACCATATGATTTCACTTGTATGTGGAATTTATAAAACAAAACAAATTAATAAAACAAGCTCATAGATGCAGAGAACAAACTGGTGGTTGCCAGAGGGAGGGGGTTGGGGGATGGGTGAGATAGGTAAAAGGGATTAAGAGGTAAAAACTTTCAGTTATAAAATAAAAAGTCACAGACATGTAAAGTACAGCATAGGGAATATAATCAATAGTATTTCGGTAACTTTGTATGGTATCGATGGTAACTAGCCTAATCATGGTGATCATTTCATAAGGTATATAAAGGCCAAGTCACTATGTTGCACACCTAAAATTAGTTTAATATTGTATGTCAACTATACTTCAATTATAAAAAAAAAGATATAACACCTTTAAAAACTAACCCCAACATTAAAAGACTTATACAAATTGATAAGGAAAACATCAAAACCCTTCTTGACAAATAAATAAAGGTTAAAACTATTCAACTCATATAATAAATATACATGGATTATAAAAAGAGTAAAATATGCCCTCAGTCATAACCAAATGAATGCAAATTAAACTGCAATATCATTTTTACCTATTGGCAATATTTAAAAATTCAGTACTTGCTGGAGTGCGATGAAACAAGATTTTTTTAAATAGATGTTGATGACTTAAAAATTGACCCAAAACCTTCTGGAAAACAGTTAAGACCCTTAAAAAACATGCATACCTTTTACAATGTAATTTCCCTTCTAGAAGTCTGTTCTAACTAGGAATACAAAAAATCTAATCAGAAATACGTAAGATCTAAAAAATATTTTGCAAAGGCAAAATATTGGAAATAATCTAAGTAATGATAGAATAACAAATAAAATGTAGGCAAACAAATGTTTGTTATATAGGCAATAAAAAATGGTTTTCAAGACTACTGACATGGGAAACTGCTCATGATATAATATTAAAAGATACAGGGGTGACTGGGTGGCTCAGTTGATTGATTCTTGATTTCGGCTCAGATCGTGATCCCAGGCTCGTGGTATTGAGCCCCATGCTAAGCATGGAGGCTGCCTAAGATTCTCTAACCCTCTCCTTCTCCTTCCCTCCCCCCTCTCTCTTTCTCTCTCTAAAATAATTTTTTAAAAAGACACAGTACCTATATAAGATATGTAATTCCAGATATGTAAACTTGTGTGCATGTGTGTGTATATACATACGTATACTCATATACACACCGAGACAGAACAAAAGGGAGAAGTGAATGTTTCAAAATCATAGTAGTGGATCTTTTGTTCTAGTGATGCCATCTTTTTATAGTGGTACCAAATTTTCTGAAATCTCCACAGTTAGTCTCTATTATTTTTATAACAAGGAAAGGGGTAAAAAAATGTTTTAATATTGACTTCATCAAATTGGTAGTATAGAATTGACAAAATCAAATCGTGCTGTAGCCTATCTTATTTATTCACCCCATAAGACGGTTACATCTCAGTTTTGTCCCAGACTGTCATGTAAAACCTCAGAATTACGGTTCTTAAGAATCATGCCAGATACAAATCCTTCTGTACTTCTGTATATTTCCCATGTAGTTGTAGTTCTCATATAAGTTAATATCCTTAAGCCTACTTTACCAGTAGGAAACTACAAGGATGATGCAAATAAATTTCCTTATTCTAAACTACCCAAAAAGGCAGATAATTTCTGGCTTTTTCCATTGAAAAGCTGGGTAAGAAAGTTAAGTGTTCTGAAGCAGGTCACGTGAACATTACACCCACCTTTAATGATTCACAAGATGTATATTAAGAGCATACGTTAAGTAATCTAATAAGTACTTGAAGTCTCTAAAGGCTATAGGGTAGTCTTTACAGAAACAGTGTGCTTTTTACATTGTAACATTTCTCTTTCTTGGGATCACACTTTATAATGAGGGTGAGTGGGTAGCAGGTCTAGCAGCAGCCTCATAGGCTTTTTCCTTATGAAATTTCTGTTCAGGGGACATGATGTAACTCACATACCCATATAACAAGCCATGCTCACCTATATTTTTTTAAATGTTACCCTATCCCTCTATACTTCAACATTCTACCTCACTCTGGAAATTTTGACATGTCCAGGGTATATAGCATTCGTAATAGAAATTGGCCTGAACCAGAGGAGAATCATAAATCACAGCAGTATGACTTCATCAGTCTACAAATGAGAAAACTGGCATAAAGTAAGTGATTTTCCCAAGATCACAAAAGTTGGAACTGGAGTGTAAGCTTTCTAGGACCTCTTCCATCACTCCTTTACAGTGATGCTTCCCAAAATGTGCAGTGCACTGTTCTGGGAGCTATTAACAGTTGTGCTGCAAAGAGCAGGGTTCAGGGGTGAAATAAGCCTAAGGATGACCTCATTTCCATTCCCACACTTGGAGAATAGTAATGCATACTAATATATTAAAGAATCCCTGCAATAAGACAGATACTGAACCAGAAGGGAAGTGGGAAAGAAAAGCATAACCAGAAGTAGCCTAGGCAAACCAGGATATATTTTCTCCCCAGCTCAAATGTAGGCTAGAAGCAGAGATGGTGAGGGAAAGTTACTGACAGATAATCTGTACTAATTGGTTATTTCTGGTATTGGTTTTATTTTGGAGAAGCGGAGCTGCTCACTACATGCCTCAGCTTCTGCCCCGGTTAGATGAGTGTGTGCAAATTTTAAGAACATAAAACATGTTAAACTGGGCTTTACCCACAAAGCCCCAGGGAATCCAATACCCTACTTAGAGACTAGTACCACCAGAGAGCTTCTAAGTTTGCTTTTCGAGTTAGAGGAGCAGTATTGCATAAGGAGCAGACTCTGAATTTAGGACTGCCTAGATCCAAATCCTGGCTCTGTCTTTAACCTTGGGCAAGTGCCTCAGTTTCCACCTCTGTAAAAGAGATGATAATAACAGCACCCATCCCATAAAGTTGATATGCAGATTCAATGAGTTAATGTTTGCAGAGCATTTACAGCAGTGTCTTACACAAAATAAGGACTATGTAAGAGTTACGTTATTATTAGCTTCTATTCCAGGAACTGAGGATTTATATAACAGTGCTTCCCAATGTATCAAACATGCTCATCCAATAAACGTAATAATTCTATTAAGACCCAGAATGCCACTGCCAGTACCCATGGTTCTACTTACCTAACTCTGGCTACATAAGCTGACCAGAAAAAGATTAAATTGAAATTACTCATAGTTTGAAAAACACCCCCCAAACATATAAATGTACTAACATTTAAATTAGAAGAAAGATGGAGCTCTAACATTCAAGACTAACGTTAGGTCATCTTGCCCAAGCTGACTTAACTAGTTTTTTCTTAAGTTAAAAGAAAATGAGATTTTTTAAATGCCTTATTGATGGACAGACAACAGGCAGGTAGCTATTCTGCCTGCAGAGTTGTCCTCTGATATCTGCATAATCTTCACTGCGTTTTTGTAATTTAAAGGTAGGAAAGGTCCTGTGGCATCCTGAGTTTTTACCGTAAAGGTCCCTTTCTCTGTCACTGTGGCCAGGCTTCAGTCTGAGAGTTCACACAAAAGGTCAAGTTCTGGTGGCTCTGAATGCTTTGCGCCTGATGTGGGCTGGTGGTTACTGAGGAACCTTGTGTGCAGAAGGGAGGGGAGGGAAGGGAAGGGAAGGGAAGGGAAGGGAAGGGAAGGGAAGGGAAGGGAAGGGAAGGGAAGGGAGAGGAAGGAGGGGAGGGGAGGGAGGGGAGGAGAAGGGAAGGGGAAGAAGGGGAGGGGAGGGGGGAGGCGAGGGAAGGCTTACTAACCTGGACCAGTAAAAATTTTTTAAAAATAACCTTTAAAATTTAGTTCTGCTGACATGGAAATGGTAACAGAAACTTGGTAACATTTAAGATCTCCACAAAGAGAAAGTGAAACATTTTTTTCTTATACATTTTTGAGAGGACCTTATTGGTCTTAGTAATTTTCTTTCAGGGTAAAGTACTTTTTCTCTACTTTTTCTTTCAGAGTTTCAGAACCCATTAAGCGACTCTGGTTCTGAGTTTTGCAAACCATGTCATTCCAAATTTTCTAACTCTAAAATTTTCTGTGTGAACTGGCAACATATTTTGTAAGCAGAGCTTGGATCTGTTGCTAGGGACATCTTCAGCTATGAAAACAATACATTACTGGAATGTAGAGGAGGCTTGTAGCAGTTGCCACCAGAGATGGCAAAATGAAAGGGGAAAAGGGACCCCCCTCCCACATTCCTCCTTCCAGTGCAGAATGACAAGAAAACTTCTGATAGAGCCAACTCACAGGGACTTACATTTAGAAACATTTGTTTCTAAACATTTGTGGAATCTTTTGGAGAGAAGGAAAAGAACCTGAGAGAAGAAAAGGGTAAATCGTGGCCAGCTTCTTGCAGTATATGAAAGTGAGAAGGCAAAAAGGGAAAGACGGTAGCTAGGAAAAACAGAACGAAACTGGAGAGGCATATGCCAGGTAAAACATAAAGCCAGTACAGACCTGTGGGAGATTTTGAGCGGGCCAGTGTCCCTGCACCTGGACCTGGGACTGGATGGCCAGAAAAGACCAGGACACTAAAGGCTGAACCTGCCGGAGCTTCTCTGAGCAGCCCCTCCCAAAGCCACCAAGGGCCCTGGATTGGGCGCCACAGACTTGGGTTTCCTGCTCCTTCTGCAGCCTACCACTGAATTCTTCATTTCTGTTCTCCTTTGCCCCACATTTTTCTTTCTCAGTTAAATTGCAACTACTTGCTAGATTAGAGCCCTAAAATAGTCTTGTTTTTACTTTCAGAGGATGAATTTTGGAGGACGGGGTAAGATTTTGATAGAAAAGCAGAGATAACAAGGACAAAGGGAGGGCTGGCATTCTGGACAGTTGGAGTAAATGAGAGATACACTTACAGACAGTATAATTATTTTCTGGTGTGGCCTCCTTGATGATAAGTACTTATTTTTCAGGCATGAGTAATTTTTTTGAAAAGTATACAAAGCAATAAAGGATGGAGCATGACGACTGTTGGTATAAGTGGAATCAGAATTGAGAGCCCCTTCTTTCATTGGATGTGCTTTTCACTGTTCGTCCTTCCCTTCCCCTCCCCTCCTCTTCTCTCCCCCTCACCTCCCCTGGCTTCTGTTTTGCCAGTATGGCCTTTAGGGCCTTCACTGAGTTCTCTCTTCACAGTGTCATGTTCTTTGGATGTGGGAATTGTGTTCTTTCTCAGTGATGCTGGTGGGAGTCCCTTAATGAGCTGGGAACAAGGTTCTTGAAGAATAGTTCCCAGTCCTCCTTCTCCTGGCCAAATAAAACATTCTGGCTCTTAGGGATGAGTAATTTTAGCAAAACATTTTAGACTGTTGAAGTACAGCTGTGTCCCCAGTATTAGTTGTCAGCATGTATAGTTAGATTTCCCAGAGAACAGCTGACCCCTCTAGAAATATAGAGCACCCCCTGAAACAAGTGAAATTAAACTAAATTAAACAAGATGGATTTTTAAAAACTGAGTCACAACATAGTGATAAAAGGAACAATTCAACCAATAAGAAGCTGTAACAATTCTAAATTTGCACGCACCTAATATACTTATGAGATGTGTAAATAAAAATTGGTAGAATAGCTAGAAAACATGGACTAATTCAAAATAAGAGTGGGAGATGTTAATGCATATGTCAGTCATTGATAAATAAGACATAAAAATTTCTACACATAGAGGCACCTGGGTGTCTCAGTCGGTTAAGAATCCGACTTCGGCTCAGGTCATGATCTCATGGTTTGTGAGTTCAAGCCCCACATCAGGATCTCTGCTGAGCCCGCTTCTTCAGATCCTCTGTCCCCGCCTCTCTCTGCCCCTCCCCCACTCACAGTCTGTCTGTCTCTCTCAAAGTAAATAAGTAAACTTAAGAAAAATATATTTAAAAAATTTATACACATATAATGGGTTTAAAAAACATAATTAACTTGAAAAAAAAACATAATTAACAAGTTTATCTATGATCATATGTAGAACTCTGCACCTAACAATTAGAAATTATACATTTTATTCAAAAACACTGACACATTTTTTAATTGTTTACGGACTAGGCCAGGGCCTGGCAAACTGTGGCCTATGAACCCAATTCAGCCAGGATGTGTTTCTGTAAATACAGTTTATCAGAACACAGCCATGCCCATTCATTTATACAGTGTCTAGGGCTGCTTTTGCCCAACAGCGATTTGAGTAGTTACTCACAGAGAGCTTATGGCTCTCCATACACTCCACCTATTTGCTATATGGCCCTTTACCTAAAAAGTTCGGTGGTCCCTGTGCTAGAAAATAAAGTAAGTCTTAACAAATATCAAATAATTAATATGCAAACCACTTTTCTAACCACAATACTGAAAAAAGATAATGAAAAAAATCTGTTTTGGAAATTTAAAAATACACTTCCAGATAACTCATCAACGAAAAATCGTTGTGGAACTTTAAAACTATTTAGAATTAAGTGATTATGAAAATGCTATAACATTAAAACCTATGGTATTCAACGTCAGTTATATTTAGAGAATATATATAGCCTAATGCTTACATCAGAAAAAGAAAAACTTAGTGGGCTAGCTATCCAGGTACAAAAGTGAGAAAATTAGTAAAGTAAACCCAAAGAAAGTAAAGAACATTAGTGTGGTAAAAATCAGAAATATAATAGAAAACATCTATAAATACAGAACCTGGTTGTTACTGTTTTTTAAAGACCTCTCCAAAGTTGAACAAGAAAAAATAAGGTACAAATAAAAAAAAAAAAAGGGAGAAACAAAAAAGGAAACATAGCTACATACAGTGATCAAGTCCAACAAATTTGATCAGTTGGATAAAATCTCCAATTACCTAGAAAAACGTCACTTACCAAAGCTGAATTAAATAGAAAAAGGGCGCCTGGGTGGCTCAGCTGATTGAGCATCTGACTTTTGATTTCAGTTCAGGTCATGATCCCAGAGTTGTGGGATTGAGCCCCACATTAGGCTCTGCGCTGAGCGAGGAGCCTGCTTGAGATTCTTTCTCTCTCCCTCTCCCCCTCTGCCCCGCTTACACTCTGTGTCTCAAAAATAAGTAACTAACTAACTTGAGGCGCCTGGATGGCTCAGTCAGTTGAGCGTCCAACTTCGGCTCAGATCATGATCTCATGGTTGGTGAGTTCAAGCCCCTCCTCAGGCTTGCTGCTGTCAGTGCAGAGCCCCCTTGAGATCTTCTGTCCCTGTCTCTCTGCTCCTTCCCCTTCTCTCTCTCAAAAACAAATAAACATTTAAAAAAACACAACAAAGTCTTAGTAATCAAGGAGTAGAAGGAAACATCATTAAACTGTAAGCAGCATCTTTTCAGGCAAAATTACTGTGGCTGTTAAAATCATGGACTCTTGGATTTAAATCCCAGCTCTGTCACAATATTAGTTGTCTGACATTGCATAAGTGTTACATATTGTTTAATGAAAGTTAGGGTCTATTATTTTTTAAAGTCGGGTTGCTTGAGGATTAATTTACATTTAGTATAATTACCCTTTTTGTGTACGGTTCAATGAATTTTGACAGATGGATACAGTTGTGTAACCACCAACACAGTTAAGATACATTTCTGTCATCCCTGAGAAGTCTTCCGTATCTGTTCCCAGTAACTACTCATTTGGTTTTTGTCCCTATAATTTGCCTTTTCCAGAATGTTAAATAAATGGAATCACACATTATGTATCTTCTTGAATCTTGTGTGTCTTTAACTTAGCATCATGCCTTTGAAATTTATCCATTACTGTTGTGTGTTTTAGTAGTTTGTTTTGTTGAGAAACTGAGAACTAGTGGAGTTCAGCAGGTTATTAGCCAGTGCACGTCAAGGTTTTTATGAGACCTGGGCTGCTTTTTTTTTTTTTTAATATTTATTTTTGAGAGAGAGAGGGAGAGAGAGCACGAGCTGGGGTGGGGCAGAGAGAGAGGGGAAGAGAGGATCCAAAACAGGCTCTATACTGATAGCAGAGAGCCTGATGCCAGGTTCGAACTCATGAACTGTGAGATCATGACCTGAGCCAAAGTCAGACACTTAACTGACTGAGCCACCAAGGCACCCCGTGAGACCTGAGCTTTTCAATATAAGGGGCCCTCTCTTAGAAAAAGAATATAAAATTACTGATATAAAATTAGGTATGAAAGTAGTTGTTTTAAATAAGAAATAACAACAGTACTGCTGTAAACACAAGAATTCTGAAAGTTTTTATTTTACTCATCCCCATCAAATAAGAACAAAATATATATGGTTCCTTGAAAACTATATAAAATGTACCATCTACTGTGTTCCTACAGGAAAGGTCTTTCACTTTGAATAGACGAAAATGGGAACCTAATTCTCTTAGAGTTTTATATTTTTGATGATTGGAAGGATTTTCCACTGACTAGTTTTTGGTTTCATACATCCCATACCTGGTTTCTCCTCTACTTTCCCTATAGTTCTAGGGAAGGGTGCTACAGGTGTGTTTGGGCCATGGTCTACAATCTCTGAGGGAAAGAGAAAATATGTACAACTTTTTAATTTTGCATACCCTTTTTGCCTTGGGTTGGAAAGGGACAGTATACTTGACTCCTGTATTGGAAGAATTCAACCAGTTCCTTCTAGTGGTATCTTTTTTTCTTCCTTCCTTCCTTCCTTCCTTCCTTCCTTCCTTCCTTCCTTCCTTCCTTTCTTTCTCTTTCTTCCTTTCTCTCTCTTTCTTCCTTTCTTGCTTTCTTTTTTCCTTTCTTGCTTTCTTTTTCTTTCTTTCTTTCTTTCTTTCTTTCTTTCTTTCTTTCTTTCTTTCTTTCTTTCTTTCTTTCTTTCTTTCTTTCCAGTATACTCTCAGGGAGTAGGAAATGCAGCTACCCCATCTTGTTGACTCCACTCAAGAGGCCCAGTCAGACACTGGGACTAATTAGCAGAGACCTGGCCTAACCTCCTCAAAGGCCAGCAGTTCTAGAGGAAGCTGGGAGCTGGAACCAGGCTGGCTAGGTTGGGTCCCATACTTTTCTTTTAATACTCTCTTAATGGAAATCACAGAGCTAGCATCTTTATTTCAGAAAAGCAGTTTTCTCTTTTGGAACCAAAAAACATTGCAGACTAAAGAAACAACTAATTTATTCAACCTACAGTGACATGAGATGATCTCATTTTATATGTTAAAAGGTTTCAGATGAAATAATTTTTTGGCTCAGAAAGTAACTCAGATTTAGAGCATTTGGTTAACAAGGTATTTTAAATATTTCTCATGGGTTTTTGTTGCATAAGAGTCACATACCTTTAAAAATGTGTTATTTTCAACTAGACTTCTTAAAATACAGACTGTACTCTTCAGTTATCCGATTCTGGGCAATGGAGGAATACAGAATTCAGATTTTTAATTTTTTAAAGTTTATTTATTTATGTTGAGAGAGAGAGAGAACAAGCAGGCAAGGAGCAGAGAGAAGGAGAGAGAGAATTCCAAGCAGGCTCCTTGCCATCAGTGCAGAGCCCAAAGTGGGGCTTGAACTCATGAACAGTGAAATGATGACCTTAGCCGAAATCAAGAGTTGGACGCTTAACTGACTATGCCACCCAGGCGCCCCAGAAAAATTTTTTAAACCATTATATGAGTTTTAAAAGTTTTTGGTGTTTGATTCTGACATTTATTTACTTACTTGCATTTTATCCACTTTATCTTGAAATGGCTTTTAAAGTTAATAATGGAAGATTTGTATAAGTGGTCTGATGTTTTACATGTAGAATGTATATTACTTTTATAATAGAAATACAAATGAAGCAATAGGTATGGGGGAGTGCTTTTTCCTTTTTTTAAGTTTATTTATTTTGGGAGAGAGAGCTTGCATACGCACAGGTTGGGGGAGGAGGAGAGAGAGAGAGGAAGAGAGAGAGAATCCCAAGCAGGCTCCAAGCTGTCAGCACGAACCATGAGATCATGACGTGAACTGAAATCAAGAGTGGGATGTTCAACTGACTGTGCCACCCAGGTGCCACATTACTTTTAATCAATACTGGGCTAAATACTTGGGACACTAATGGATACCCTCACAGTATTTATGGGTCAGCAGAGAGAAAGCCTAACATTTATGCAATAGCAGCACACTATATACAAGGATAAAATTATATGCTGATTTATAAGGTAAGTTTAGAAGTACAGAGACAACAGAAAGAAGGAAGGCTGTGTGGTCAGCCAAGGCTTCCCTGAAAGATCCCAGATGAAGATGGGTTGGAGGATGTTAAGAGAAAGGAGGATCTGTGAAGGGAAGCCAGTATGAGAAATTTCACAGCACTAAAGGTGGCTTTGATGGGGAAAGAAATTCCCCAGGTAGGGTTACCAGATTTAGCAAATAAAAATACATGGCTCCTCTTTAAATTCAACTTTCAGATAAATGATGAATAATGTTTAATACCATATAGATATTCCCATATAATATTTGGGACATACTTCTACTAAAAAAATTATTCAATAATTTTTATATTTTTGTATTTATTGTGGCAACCGTACCCTGGAGGCTTTTATTTCTGAAGACTCATCATGGCCTCCCTGGGTTGAATTTATTTCTGAATTCTGCTGCCTTTCTGGCTCTCCTAATCAGGACAGCAGTGACAGGGGTAGCCCAGCAGCAGGATGGGACTCTGGTACCACACACCTGTTGCCTTTGCAGCATAATAATTTTGGGCTTCCTGAAGAAGAAGGTATATTTCCTTTAAACACTTTTTAAATTAAACTTTTTAATTGTGAAATCATCATAGATCCACATGTAATTGTAGGAAACAGTATACAGAGAGATCACATATACCCTTTACCCAGATTCCCCCAATAGTAACAAATTGCAAAGCTATATGTATATGTAAATGGTAACAACAAAGATTTTGAGACTGATTCAGTTGAGATACAGAACATTTCCATCCCCACAAGAATCCTTCTTTTGTTGCTCTCTTGTAACCATACCTAATCCCCCCAACCCTACTCCTTCCTTAACTCCTTGAGACCACTATTCTGTTTTCCATTTCTAGAATTTTGTCATTTCGAGAATGATGTATACATGGAATCACACAGTGTGTAACCTTTGGGGCTTGGCTTTTTTCAGTAAGCATAATTCTCTGGAAATTTATCTTAGGTTTTATGTATTAATAGTTTATTTCTTTTTATTGATTAGTATTCTATAGTATGCATATATCACAGTTTGTCTAACCAGTCACCTATTGAAGGACATCTGGGTTTTTTCTAGTTTGGGGCTATTATAAATAATAAGTAAAGTTGCTGTAACATTTCTGGACAATTTGTTGTTTAAACTTAAGTTTTTGTTTCTCTGGGATAAGTGCCCAGGAGTGCAATTGCTGTGTTGTATAGTAGTTGCATGTCTCATGTTTTTGGTTGTTGTTGATAGAGCTCAAGTGGGGGAAGCACAGAGAGAGAGACAGGGGGAGAAGAATCCCAAGCAGGGGGATTCATGGGCTCCATTTCACATGGGAGATGGGGCTCCATTTCACAACTGGGAGATTGTAACCTGAACCAAAATCAAGAGTCGGATACTTAACCAACAGAGAAACCCAGGCCCCTGTATGTTTAAGGAACTGCCAAACTTTTTTCCATTTGCGGAATGAAGTGGCTGTACTATTTTCCATTCCCACTTGCAGTGAATGAAAATCCAGTTTCTCCGCATCCTCATCAGCATTTGGTGTTGACACTGTTTTTAATGTTATCCATCGGTAGATTTGTACTGATATTTTGTGGCTTTAATTAGCATTTCTGTAGTGGTTAATGATATGGAACATATCTTCCTGTACTTATTTACTTTTCAGTGAAATGTCTATTCATGTCTTTTGCCATTTCCTAATTCTGTTGCCTAGTTTTTTAGTGTCCAATTTTGAGAATTCTTTATTTTGTCTAGATACTGGTCTGTCCTTTGTTAGACATGTGGTTTGCAAATATTTCTCCCACTCGGTACCCTGTTTTTCTACCCCCTTAACATGGTCTTTGCCAAGCAGACGTTTTCGATTTTGGTAAAGTCTAACTTATCTATTGTCCCTTTTATTGATTGTACTTTTAGTGTCAAAACTAAGAACTTTGCCTAACCCTAGATCCTAAAGATTTCTCCTTTTTTTCTAAAGATTTTATAGTTTTACATTTTACCTTTAAATTTGTGATCCATTTTTGAGGTAAATTTTGTATAAGGTGTAAAACTTAGGTAAGTCTTCATTTTTTTGCCTATGGTTTTTTTCCCCAATTTGTTGAAAAGGTTACTTTTCCTCTCTTGAATTGCTGCTGTTAAAAATCAGTTGGGTAGGGGTGCCTGCGTGGCTCAGTCTGTTGAACATCCAACTCTTGATTTCAGAGAGAGAGGGAGAGAGAATTCCAAGCAGGTTCTGCTGACAGTGCAGAGCCTGATGGTGGGTTCCATCCCATGAACCATGAGATCATGGCCTGAGGCAAAATCAAGAGTCAGATGCTTAACTGACTGAGCCACCCAGGCACCTCTATTTAGGTCTTCTTTGATTTCTTCCATTGGTGTTTTGTAGTCTTAAGCATGCATGTCCCATACATGTTCTGTTAAATTTACACCTAAGTATTTTAAGTTTTTTTCAGCAATTGTAAATAGCATTGTATTTTTAATTTTTGTGTTCATGTTTGTTGCTTAATATATAGAAATAAAATTTTTACATGTTTATCTTTTATTCTACAGCTTAGCTAAACTCACTTATTCTAGCACGGTTTGGGAGTTTGGGGGTAGACTTTTTTTAGATTTCTTGGGATTTTCTATGTAAACAATCATGTCATTTGCAAATGGGGGCAGTTTGATGTCTTCCTTTCTGACGTATATGCCTTTCCTTTCCTTTCTTGCCTTATTGCACTGATGAAAAGTTCTAGCACTGTGTTGAATAATTCCGGTCAGAACAGACATCTATGCCTAGTTCCCAATCAGGGAGAAAGCATTCTGCCTTTCATTATTAAGTATAATGTTTACTGTAAGTCTTTTATACATGGTGTTTATCAATTCCTTTTAAATTTGTTGATGTCTTATGGCCTAGAATATGCTGTATCTTAGGCTATGTTCCACAACACTTGAAAAGACTATGTTCTGTTGAGTGGAGTATTGAGTACAAATGTTGATCAGATCCTATTGGTTAATTGTTGTCACTTCATTCTTCTATATTCTTGCTGATTTTATGTTTAGTAATTCACTCAGTTTTTGAAAGAGAACTCTTGAAGTTTGCCACTGAACTGTACTTTTGTCTATTTCTTCTTTCATTTCTATCAGTTTTTCCTTCCTGCGTTTCCTTCCTGCATGTGGTGCATACACATTAAGGATTGCTATATCTCCTTGATACAGCCACACTGTTATCATTACAGAATGGTAATTTTTCTCTTTCTGTGGTAATTTTCTTTACGCTGAAGCCACTCATCTGATATTAATATAGCCACTCTGCTTTCTTTTGATCAGTATTTCTATGTTACATTTTCCCCATCATTTTGCTTTCAACTTGTATATCTTACTACGTTTGAGGAAAGTTTCTTGTAAATGGCATAGTTTTTAATCTATTCTGTCGATCTCTATCTTTAAATTTGCATTTTTAAGCCATTTGCATTTATGTAATTATTGATATGTAAGGATTAAACCTTCCATTTTATTCTGTTTTTTTTATCTGTTTGCTGTTTTTAGTTTCTCTATTTTCTCTTTCCTTTTTGTTCCTTGAACATTTTCAAAATTCTATTTTTATTTATTTATGTGTTTTTGAGTGTATCCCTTTCTATAGCTTTTTTAGTGGTTGTTAAAACCACTAGGGTGAGTGTGACCTTGTTACCACTTTGCCATATGGAAAATGCTGACACTTTACCAGGCCTCCTCTAATACCATCCTAGTGGGGAGGGAGAGGTGCACTTCATTACTGCCCAGAGGAAGTGGAATTCAAGGCTCACCATATGGTCTCTATTGATACTGCAATGGTGGTGGTAGTGATGGGAGGAGGGAACAGGGGTTTGTTACTACCCTTAAGGGATGAAAATCCCTTTGGGGTTTCATTCCCTGCTTGACCATCTCTGATAACACCCTGGTGGAAAGTGGAGTTGGGTACCTCATTACAGCTTGGCAAGAGTGGAAGTCTAGGCTCCCCACTCAGCCTTTGCTGATGTGGGCAGAGCCAGTTTGGTTTTTTTGTTTGGTTGTCTGGGTTTTTTTGGTGGTGTTTGGAGTCAAATAGTTATTGTCTAAACATTTTCCATCTTACTGTGTTGTCTTTTTCCTGGTCATTTTGTTAAATAGAACAGATGTTTGGTAGGGCTTTTTTTTGTCTGCTCCCATTGGCATTTCCAGGTTGCTGGCTTATTTAGCTCCAAGCCTGAGATAATGAGGCAAAAGAAAACCCAGAAAACTAACTACTGTGATGTCATTTATACCCCGAAGTCCCAAAGTGCCTTCTTCTCTCTACTTTTAGGCTTTCTATGTTTGTTTTATATATAATGTCCAGGAGTTTTAGCTGTACTTAGCAGGAGGAAGAGGGAAAAATACTACTACTCCTACTATTACTATCTTTCCAGAAGCAGAAGTTCTATAAATGAAGTAGAAGTTCTATAAATGCTATTAATGCCAACGTAATCACTCATTTAGAAGCCCTATTAATCTTCTACCTGCTAATACTCTATGGGTAGAATCCTTTTTTTCATGCTATACAGCTAATTAGAAATATGTGTCTTCACTTCTCTGTAAAAACAGAACCAATAGGAGATCTATATCTGTATCTTTTTCTATCTGTATCTGTCCATATGTAAAATAAGAAATTGACCTGTGCAGTCGTTGAGGCCAGCAAGTCCCAACCTCTGTACTGTGAAGTGGCCAGCTGGAACCCAGGTTCCAATCCTGGTCAGAAGGCCTGAGAACTAAGAGAGCTGATGATGTAGTTCTAGTCTGAAAGCTGACAGGCTCTAGATGCAGAAGGAACTGATACTTCAGTTCAAGTCCAAAGGCAGAAAAAATTCTTACTCAGCAGAAGGTCAGCCTTTTTGTTCTACTCAGGCCTTCATCTAATGAGGCCCACCCACATTAGGGAAGGCAATCTGCTTTATTCAGTCTACCATTCAAAGATTAATCTCATCCCAAAAACCCTCATAGAAACACCCAGAGTAACGTTTGACCAAATATCTGGGTACCCCATGGCCCAATCAAGTTGTCATATGAAACTAACCACCATAGTATGCAAACATTTAAAAGCTTAGGACTACCAGATTGGTTAATTTGAACTTAAATATGAATTCTAACCAAGGTTGCTCACAAATTCACATTTTGGCTTGACTTTGAGATACATAGAGAAATTCAAAGAAAGTGAGTAAAACCTTTCAAGGATTCAAAAAATGTGTTTAAAGAGAGCAACTGCTAAACTCTGGAATGCAGTATGGCATTATGGGAAATGAGAAATTTATAGTTGCTGTGTTTCTTCAGTAGAGCTTTATAAATAGGGAAACTGTTAAAACTTACATTTTTCATGACTCTTAGAGTAAGAATTAATTTTTTCCATTGTCAAAAGATTTAAAATATTCAAAGTAAGTATTTCTCATGGTCTATAATCCTTTTGTCACAGTCTCTTAACATTCCCCCGGGGCCAGTGCCGAGCTATCTAGAGCTGCTGGTTTTCAGGGCAGGCAATACCGCTTGCAGAGAAGACTTTGGACTCAAATAGATCTGGGTGTGTGACCTGGGGCAAATTGCTTTACCCCTCTAAACAGCAACTTTCTTATCTGAATATGACAAGTTTAATATCTGTAAGATCCGTATAAGTGCTCCATAAGTAAACATTTTCAAATCTTAGGCATCTGGATAATCTGCACTTTTGCAGTTTTATAGAAAAGACTGATATCTTGGTGTTTAAATCTCTACATTTTGGATCATTTCCTTGAATTCAGCTTCTTAGAATTATTGAGTCAAGGATAGAAACTTCTAGAAAGGGAGTACCAAGATTGCACTAGCAATAGGAAAGAGAGAGAGAGAGAGAGAGAGAGAGATGCTTTTCTAATTGTTAAACTTTATATTTCCTAGAGGCATCAGATGGTGAAGGAAGAGGAGACACAGAAATGATGCAGCAGGAGACAGCTCCAGTTCCTGCCCTGTCAAAGAAAACCAAACAGGTGACCGTACTGTGGGAGAGTCACAACTGTTGGATTCTAGAATCATCTTCTACCCCTCTACAGCATTCTCTGTTCTTTAACATCAGTTAGTGGGGTTTGAGGAAGCCTAGATCTTCTTTGCCTTTGTAAACACCCATGTTTTCATTAATTATAAACCAGCAAGGTCTATTTTCCCCCTAAATTTTTTTTATAATATAAATATATTTTACAATAATGGTATCTTAGATTCTTGTACCACATGTTTACCAAAAATCCAGTATTACTTTTTTTGGTACAGTTCCTAGGAAAAGACAAATAGCATAAAGACATGCAAGATTACCCTGCACACCAGTGCATGATTACAGTACCATGCCATGCTGCCAGCAGGTCCCAGGGTCTCATGTCTACCTAGCATTATGGTCCATTGTATGAATATTTATCAAGGGATTTCTGCCTTCAATATTACCAAAAGTGGCCTTTTGATATATTTTGCTCCCTGGATTTATGACCTTTTATTTCCTTTTTAATCTTCCTATTGGCCACTCACATCCATTTGCAGCTTTTTCACATTGTGTGTCTCTCAAACCGGATTGGTAACCATGTGTGATTTTTTCTTAAATTTTTTAATGTTTATTTATTTTTGAGAGAGAGAGACAGAGTGCAAGCAGGAGAGGGGCTGAGAGAGAGAGGAAGACAGAATCTGAAGCAGGCTCCAGGCTCTGAGCTGTCAGCACAGAGCCCAACATGGGGCTCAATCCCACAAACCGTGAGATCATGACCTGAGCTGAAGTCAACACATAACCTACTGAGCCACCCAGGTGCCCCAACTATGTGGGATTTTTTAAAGGATTATCTACTATCAAACTAAAATTATCATCTTCTTCACAGTAATGATTTGTGGTCTTATTGTAAGTGGCCCTAAACTCATTCCATGAGAGGATGACTCTACCCAGTTTGTAACCAGGCTCAGATAATTGTGGGAAGCAGTTTAGCATACTGGTGACCTACCTCCAAGCTGTGAGATATTGAGCAAGTTAAACTCTCTGTGCCTCAGTCTCCTTATTTGTAAAATGATGATAATAAATATATTTTCCTCACAGAGTTGCAGTGGAGATTAAATAACTAATACTTGTTAAGTACTTCAAACAGTGGTTGGCAAAGAGTAAACACCAAAGTGATCATTATTATAGTGAATAACACTTCATCTTTTTTATTTTGTTATTTTTTTCTTTGAGGGATGGGAGAATATGGAAAGATATGCATATTTAATATGCAATCATCTTGGTTTTCTCTCCAGCCATTAAATATTTTGCTCCAAGGTCCTATATCAGGTTTTGGTTTTTTTTTTCTTTTTGCTGTTATTTTATCTTACTTTTTTAAAAAATTTTTTCTTATGTGTATTTATTTTTGAAGGAGAGAGAGACAGAACATGAGGGGGGAGAGAGAGGGAGACACAGAATTCAAAGCAGGCTCTAGGCTCTGAGCTGTCAGTGCAGACCCCGACATGGGGCTCGAACCTATAAACCACGAGATCATGACCTGAGCCGAAGTCAGAGGCTTAACCAACTGAGCCACCCAGGAGCCCCATTTTATCTTACTTTTTTAATTCAACTATAATTAACATAGAGTGTTATATTAGTTTCATGTGTACAATATAATGATTCAAAAATTCAATGCATTATTCACTGCTCACCATGATAAGTGTACTCGTAATCCCCTTCACCTATTTTACCCATTCCTCCACCCACCTCTCCTTTGGCAATCACCAGTTTGTTCTCTGTAGTTAAGAGTCTGTTTTCTGGTTTGTCTCTTTTTTCCCCTTTGTTCCTTTGTTTTGTTTCTTACATTCTACATATGAGTGAAATCATATGGTATTTTTCTTTGACTGACTTACTTCACTTAGCATTATACCCTATAGGTTCATTCATGTTGTTACAAATGGTAAGATTTAATTCTTTTTTATGGCTGAGTAATATTCGTGTGTGTGTGTGTGTGTGTGTGTGTGTGTGTGTGTGTGTGTGTGTATCACACCTTCTTTTTCCATTCATCTATGGGTGGACACTTGGGTTGCTTCCATATGTTGGCTATTGTACATAATGCAGCAGTGAACATAGTGGTTCATGTATCTTTTTGAATTAGTGTTTTTGTTTTCTTTGGATAAATACCCAGTAGTGGAATTACTAAATCTTATGGTAATTCTGCTTTTAATTTTTGGAGGAACATCCATACTATCTTTCACAGTGGCTGCACCAGCTTACATTCTTACCAACAGTGCAGGAAGAGGGTTCCTTTTTCTTTACATCTTCATCAACACTTGTTACTTCTTGTGTGTTTTATTTTAGCCATTCTGACAGGTGTGAGGTGATATCTCATTATGGTTTTGATTTACATTTTCTTGATGATTAGTGACGTTGAGCATCTTTTCATGTGTCTGTTGACCATCTGTATGTCTACTTTGGAAAAATGTCCTCTGCTCATTTTTACTTGGATTATTTGGGGGTTTTGGTGTTGGATTGTGTAGGTTCTTTACATATTTTGAATATTAACTCTTTTTTTGGTGTATCATTTGCAAATATCTATCATTCAGTAGGTTGTCTTTTTGTTTTGTTGATGATTTCCTTCTCTGTGCAAAAGCTTTTTTATTTTGGTATAGTCCCAATAGTTTGATTTTGCTTTTGTTTCCCTAGCCAAAGAAGACATATCTAGAAACATGTTTCTATAGCTGATGTCAAAGAGATTCTGCCTTTTTTTTCTTTCCCTCTAGGAATTTTGTGCTTTCAAGTCTTACATTTAAGTCTTTAATCCATTTTGAGTTTATTTTTGTGGAGTATAAATAAGTGGTCCATTGGAGTAAAGAAGTGGTCCAATATTATTCTTTTTCATGTGTATCGCTAATTACATAGCTGTCCAGTTTTCCCAACACCATTTGTTAAGGAGACTATCATTTTCACATTGTATATTCTTGCCTCCTTTGTTGTAGATTAATTGGATAAAAGCATAGTTTTTTTCTGGGCTCTCTATTCTGTTCCATTGATCTATGTGTCTGTTTTTGTGCCAGTACCATACTCTTTTGATTACCATAACTGCATAGTGTATCTTGAGATCTGATATTGCAATACTCCCCATTTTTTTCTTCTTTTTCAAGATTGCTATGGGTATCCAGGGTCTTTTGTGGTACCACACAAATTTTAGGATTATTTGTTCTAGTTTTGTGGAAAATGTTGTTGATATTTTCATAGGGATTGCATTAAATCTGTAGATTGCTTGGGGAAATTAATGGAAATTTTAACAATATTGGTTCTCCCATTCCATGAATATGGAATATCTTACCACTTGTTTGTGTCATCTTCAATTCCTTTGATCAGTGTTTCATAGTTTTCAGAGGACAAGTGTTTCACCTTCCTGGTTAAGTTTATTCCTGGGTGTTTTATTATTTTTGGTGCAATTATAAATGGGATTGTTTTCTTAATTTCTCTTTCTGCTTCTTTATTATTAGTGTATAGAAATGCAAAAAAATATTATTTATATTAATTTTGTATCCTGTGACTTTTGGTGGAGTCTTCAAGATTTTCTGTATATAGTATCATGATATCTGCAAATAGTGAAAGTTTCCTTACCAATTTGAATGCCTTTTATTTATTTTTCCTTGTCCAATTGCTATGGCTAGGACTTCCAGTACTATGTTGAATAGAATTGGTGAGAGTGAACATCCTTGTCTTGTTCCTGGTCTTAGAGGAAAAGTTCCCAGTTTTTCATGATTGAGTATAATGTTAGATGTGGGCTTTTCATATTTGGGCTTTATTATGTAGAGAGGTATGTTCCCTCTAAACCCACTTTGTTGAGAGTTTTTATCATGAATGGATGTTGTACTTTGTCAAACACTTTTTATGCATCCACTGAAATGATCATATGCTTTTTACCTTTCTCTTGTTGATGTAATATATCACATTGATTGACTTGATAATATTCAACCACCCTTGCATTCCAGGAATAAATCCCACTTGATTGTGGTGATTTTTTTTTTGATGTACTGTTGGATTTGGTTTGCTAATATTTTGTTGAAGATTCTTGTATCGATGTTCATCAGAGATATTGGCCTACGTGTCTCTTTTTTTGTAGTATCTTTATCTGGTTTTGGTATGTGGGTAATGCTGGACTCATAGAATGAAATTGGAAGCATTCCTTCCTCTTCTAGTTTTTGGAATATTTTGAGAAGAAAAGGTATTAACTCTTCTTTAAATGTTTGATAGAATTCACCTGTGAAGTTGTCTGGTCCGAGACTTTTGTTTGTTGGGAATTTTTCTATTACTGATTTAATTTCATTGCTGTTCAGTCTGTTCAAATTTTCCATTTCTTCCTGATTTACTTTTGGGAAATTATATGTTTCTAGGAATTTATCCATTTCTTCTACATTGTCCCAGTTGTTGGCATAGAATTTTTGATAATATTCTCTTATGATCCTTTGTATTTCTCTGGTGTCTGTTGTTATTTCACCTCTTATTTCTGACTTGATTTGTGTCTTCTCATTTTTGATGAGTCTGAGTAATGGTTTATCAGTTTTTTTGATCTTTTCAAATAACTAGCCTCGGGTTCATTGATCCATTCTGCTGTTTTTTTAGTCTTTATTTCATTTATTTCTGACCTAGTCTTTATAATGTATTTTCTTCTATTGGCTTTGGGCTTTGTTTGTTCTTTTTCTAACTTCTTTAGGTCTAAGGTTAGGTTGTTTATTTGAGATTTTTCTTGCTTCTTGAGGTAGGCTTGTATTGCTATAAACTTCCCTCCTCAGTGCTTTGCTCCATCCCAAAGATTTTGGATGGTTGTGTTTTCACTTTCATTTGTCTCCCTGTATTTTTTTTTTACTTCCTCTTTGATTTCTTGGTTGACTCATTCATTGTTTAGTAGCATGTTATATAACCTTCATGTATTTGTGGTTTTTTCCACATTTTTTCTTGTGATTAATTTCTAGTTTCATACCATTTTAATCAGAAAAGATGCATAATATGATTTTAATTTTTCTTTGGCATTTTCTGCATTCATTGCACTGATGTGGCTGCTATCTGGGTGTAGCCATGGGACAAAGTGAGCTTAGGCTCCTCCTACTCTGCCATCTTCCCAGACTGTCCCCTCAGGTTTAGTTTTAACTATTCCTTCAGAGGCCTACGGGCTAACATCCTTAGCCTTTTCATTTATTTCACCAAGGTGGAGTTTAATTTTACCTTGGCTTATCCCATTGACCACACCATATTCATGCTTCTTTGACCTTTGCCTCTGTAGTGCCTACCTACAGAACGTGTTTCCAAATATCTTTCTTTAGACTCCATTGACTTTCTTTTTCCTTTCTTTCTTGATTTTCTTCTTGCTTGTTTCTCACTTTTTCAGGACTCAGTGCAGAAAGACTAAATTTGCCCAAGCCTCTACCTTTACTTCTTTTTATTGTCTTTGTATCCACTTTACTAAATTTCCACCTTTTATTTTAGCTCCTTCTTCCTTGACTCTTCTTTTCCCACAACTATTAAGTTAGGTAAATGGCAGAGAGTCATAGGAAGAACAAGGAAAAATGGGAGAGGAGAAAGTGAAATACATTCTCTATTTCTGTGAGCATTCATCTATCTTTTGTCAACCTAGGTTTTAACAATAATAAAGAACACTTATTGAGCACTCACTATAGGCACTGTGCAAGATACCATGACTCAGATGATACTGTAAAGTAAGGGGTACCCTGTGCCCTATGAGATAGGGGGTACCCCATTTTACAAGTTACCTGGGACTCACAGAGATGGGTTCTGGGAGTCATGCCCCACTTGTCTGGCTGTGAGCCAGGTGCTGAGGATGCTGCTGCTACCATCTCCCTTTTCACCTGTCCTTTCTCTTTCAATTTAGGAAAATCAGATTTACCATGTCCTCATATGCTTTCTTGGCCACATGCCATTGCTATTTTCTGCCAAGAAAAAAGAATTATGAAAGTTTAAGATTGTACTGCCCATTTTAACCACCTTTCTCTTGCTCTAATTTCTTTCACTACCAAATTACTTTAAAGAATCCAAGTCTTAGACTGACAGAATGCCCTATCCCCTTTCTCTATGTCTATCCTCATTTCTCTGGCCAGAGAACTCACAGGGAAATCTTCTTGTGCCCTCTGCCTCATATGAGTGCTCTTCATCTAGCTCCTGGTCCCCCCACCAAGCTGTATACCTCCAGGACAGAGTTTAACTGTGCATCTCCACAGCACCCAGCACAGAACCTCACCCAAAATTGACACTCTTTATTTGTGAAATGAAAGAAAAGATGCCTATACCACGATCCTAGTTTTCTCACCACTCTTCCAATCTCAGCTCATTGTGTCTCTACTTGTGAGCCATCTGCTGTCTGCAGAAGTAGGTGACCCAATGTCCCTCTTCCAGCCCCTTCCTTGAAAGACTCTCCCACTTTGACATTCAGAGCTGGGATCCCTCCTCTGTCACCCCTGACTGCCCAAACAGTCCCTCTGGCTCCTCTCTGGGTTCCCCATCCTCTCTCTCCAGCTACTCTTCTCTCTCTGGAAATCATCACACTATCACAAGGATGACCTTCTTATGGATAGGCTGTCCTTTCTTGAATTCTTCTATAGTTGCTTCTGTACATAGGGCTTAAGTCTCCAATCAGTTCATAAGCACCTTGGGGGCCAAGGTTTCTTTTGTGTTCACTGTAGTACCTATCACAGTGCTAGGCACTGGACTCATTTGGCAGTTGTAACAGAGTATTTGTTTTTTAATAGTAATTATTACATTCCTCCCCTGGGTCAAAACAAAAGAAAAAATAAATTCTTTTGTGCTATGTTTAAGTTTTGAATTTTTTTTCAAATTTGCTTAGTTGCTTTACTGTTCTTTAGGCTTTTTTTATACTTGTATAGGAACTTCCTGGCATTATGCTGCCAGCTGTAATATACATTTAGGCTTAAATATCACCAGGTAAGAGTGTCTGTTGAGTTAGATCATGTTCCCTCCTTTGCCATCCCTGGGCCTCACATTCCTCTTACTGAGTCCATGCCTCCCATCTGTCCAGTATTTCCAGCAGTAGATTTATAACTTTATAAAAGTTTTTTACCCATGCAACTACATCATCTCTAGCAACCATTTCACATCTAAATAATCATCCTTGGCCTCCTTAATAATGTTAGTATAAAGATTTGCCAACACTTCTTTTTTTCCAGATACTGCTTCCAAAAAAAATGATGAATTTCCTTACTTCTAGAGATTGCATCATCCTCTTCCCTCCTCAACATCAGTCACTTCAGAGCCAACCCTAGTGACTTTGTAATTACGGTTCCCAGAATATAATTCCTTATGAGGGGTTTTGTGACTTTTCATAGATGCCTCCATGATGTCAGCCGCCATGGTTCCATAACCCATCCTCTCTCCCTCAAAGACCACATTTTTTTTAACAGTAGCCTAATCTGTTTATCTCCTCAGATCATAAAGGACTCCTCAGTAAGAGTACTTATCCCTTTTCCTCTCTATTCATCTTTCTCACTGTTGTATTTTCTTAATATTTACTTATTTGAGCATTGATAATTTCATATCTCTCCCACTCTTCATCTTCAAGATTATTCTTGACTATTTTAAAAGAGGACTATGTCCTATCCATCCAATGATTTACCTTCTTCCTTGCAACTGTCTCAATTCTTTTCCTCTTTGTATTAATCTACTATTGCCTAACAAATTACCACAGAAGTTAATAGCTTAAAACAGAAAAATAAATTATATCAGAGTTTCTGATATCCCACAGGCATGGCTTAGCTCAGTCTCTCTGGCTATCCATCTCTTATGAGGTGCCAGTCAAATTGCGGGCTGGAGTTGAAGGGCTTGACCTCCTTATTGGTAAGCCTCAATTCCTGACCATGTGAGCCTATGCACAGGGCTACCGCAGAACATTGCCACTGGCTTCCCTCAGGCTAAGTGACCCAAGCAGAAGCAAGCAAGAGCACTCAACACAGAAACCAGTCTTTTTTATGTTATATTTGATCTCAGAGCTGACCTCTAATCCTTTCTACCTTATTCTGTTAGAATCAAGTCAGTAATTCAAAAAGTGGGAATGAAGACCTGGAGATAGTGATTACCAGTAGCTCTCCTGGAATCTACCCTCTGGCCTCGGTGATTTATATCCCTCCCATATGCAGAATGTATTCACTCCTCACAAAGAAAGCAAAAGTCCTCTCCCTTTACAGCTTAAGCTCAGTGCATAGAATTTTATTGTCTAAATCAGGTGCAGGGGCATTTAAGGGTCCTTGGGTTTAGTTCCCTAAATAAGGCTTCTTAAGAACATTTCTTCTCAACCTATTAAACTAAGGAAATAGTTTAGAATAACCTTTATAGGCATTTCTATTCAAGTAGTTGATACAAGGGGTCATTGGTCCAGAGCACTTGAAAATGTTGGGAGTTTCTTTATTAAGTTTTAAGGCCCAGGTTCCTTAGGTTCTTCCATGGTTCTCAGCTCTGCTTTTGGGTATCTTTGTGTTGCCCTCTGAGTCATCCTTCCACCTTTTCTTTTAAAATGAAAGCTAGCATAGATTTGCAATGGAAAAGCTCTTTTGGCCTTCTTGACAGTGGAATTCTGAGGGTTCAAAGACCTCGCCTCATTTTATTCCATCTCTCAGCTTCTCAACTCAAACTACACTTATTTCTGAATATATAACTCCTTTAAGAATTCTGTGGGTCTTCTGTGGTTCTTCTTGGGTTTACTTGATTGGGCAGAAGTCACACCCACAAATCTTTTCAAGATAAACTTTTCTCAGTCTTGGGCCCCTGTTGAGAGAATTGAGGGACAGTAACTCTTAAGCTTCCTAGAGGCATGTTTGAGATGATCTGTGAGATACATCTTTGATTTCTTTAAAGAGATCTTACGAGACTGAATAGTACTCTGAGGTACCACCTTTGTTCTTTTTTTTTTTTTTTTAATATATGAAATTTATTGTCAAATTGGTTTGGTACCACCTTTGTTCTTTCTGAGGTCTTAACAAATGGATTTGCACTCCTATACCTTGACTTCTTTGATAGTCCTTTCAGTTTAATTTCTTCCTTCGAATTTTACTGTAAGCCACAAGAAGAAATTAGGTGACACATTCAATGCTATTTGGATCTCCTTTGCTGGATTACCCATAGTATTGGACACATTTTCTATTTTCCACATAGCTGCAGACAACACTACTTTGTACCACTAAACTTTGTACGACTACATAACAAAAATACCCTTCCCTCCAGTTTCCAATAAGATTTTCCTCTCTATCTATCTATCTATCTATTTATAAGTAGGCTCCACACTGAGCATGGAGCCCAACAAAGGGCTCAAACTCACAACTCTGAGTTCAAGACCCGAGCTGAGATCAAGAGATGCACCCTTAATTGACTGAGCCACCTAAGTGGCCCAGATTTTCCTCACTTTCTGCAGGCCTACACCCTCAGTGTCCTCAAAGTCCAAATTTAAATTTTTTTTTTCAACGTTTATTTATTTTTGGGACAGAGAGAGACAGAGCATGAACGGGGGAGGGGCAGAGAGAGAGGGAGACACAGAATCAGAAACAGGCTCCAGGCTCTGAGCCATCAGCCCAGAGCCTGACGCGGGGCTCGAACTCACGGACCGCGAGATCATGACCTGGCTGAAGTCGGACGCTTAACCGACTACACCACCCAGTCCAAATTTGACAGGCAATGTGTTCGGAAACACTATTCATCCATTCAGTCACCTGAGTTTTGACACATTTCAAAGTAATTAACAAAATCAGTACTCTCCTCCCAGACACTTCAGCATGCATATCATTAACTGAAGTTCAGTATTGAAAGATCTTCTTTTTTTCCTTTCAAGGTAAAGTTAACATACAGTAAAATGCAAATGTCAAAGGTATCATTCACAGAGTTTTGACAAATTCATACAATTTTGTAACAAAACCCCCTACAGATTATCATCACCTCAAAATCCTCCCACACCACCTCCATATCACTATTCCACAGTCCATGCCCCAGGACCAACCACTGTTCTGATGTCATGTAAGTGAAATCATATAGCATATGCTCTTTTGGTCAAAGCTTCTTTTATTTGGTACAGTGTTTTTTAGATTCATCCATGCTGATGCATGGTGTTTCATTTTTCTTATTGCTGAGTACATTAGTCTGCTAGGGCTGCCATAGCAAAATACCACAGACTGGGTGACTTAAACAACAGAAATTTATTTCTCACAGCTCTGAAGCCTGGAAACCCAAGATCAAAGTGTCAACAGGTTTGGATTCTCCTGAGGCCCCTCTCCTTGGCTTGCAGATGATCACCTTCTCACTGTGTCCTCACATGCTCTTTCCTCTGTGAGTGTCTCTTCCTCCTCATATAAAGACACCAGTCCTACTGGATTAGGATCCTACTCTTAGGACCTCCTTTAACTTTATTACCTCTTTAAAGTGAATGTCTCCAAATACAGTCACATTGGGTGTTAGGGCTTCAAAATTTGAATGGGAGGGAGGTGGGTAAAATTTATTTCATAACATTTTATAATATTAAATTATATGAATACCCCACAGTTTATTTTTCCTTTTTTTTTTAATGTTTATTGATTTTTGAGAGAGAGAGAGCACAAGGAGGGGAGGGGCAGAAAGACAGAGAGAGACACAGAATCTAAAGCAGGCTCTGAGCTGTCAGCACAGAGCCAGACACAGGGCTCAAACCCACAAACTGTGAGATCATGACCTGAGCTGAAGTCAGATGCTTAACCGACTGAGCCACCCAGGCATCTCTATTTTTCTGTTGATGGATACCTGGGGCTACTTCCTATTTGGGACTACTATGAATAAATCTGCCACAAACATTCATATACAAGTCTTTTTCTGAATGTATATTTTTATTTCTCTTAAGTAAATACATAGGAGTAGAATTGCTGAATCATGTTTAGTTTTCTAAAAACCAACCAACTTTTTTTCCAAAACCAATGTATCATTTTTGTATTCCCACCATCCTATATATTTGGAATTATCACTCTTTTAATTTTGGACATTTTGATGGGTGTGTACCAAATAACTTTGACCAAACCCAAAAGAAACTAAAACAGCAGTTCTAAATTTGGTTTTAATTTTTACAGTGAACGTGCTTGTTTTTGTTGTAAAATGGTAATTTTTTTTTTATTTTTACCAAAGTGATAAGCAAACACTATTAAAAGTCTTTCATAAAAAAGCAGGATCACCTTGCCTACTCTTATCCTAGGTCTTTCTTCGGAGGCAACTACCCTCAGCTTTTAGCCGTTTTCCTTATTTGCTAACATATAGTTTATACTGCTGGTTTTTTCATTTATCAGCTCCTGACATGATCTTTTAATTTCCTGAGGTAGCATATGAGGACACATCTCTGCCATCTACCCCATACTCCCTCTCTAATTGTTAATTCCCCTGCTAACACAATATCAAATTGTGGTTAAAACCATTGTCATTATCTCACAGTTATGACCATGGAACTACCGTTTCAGTGCTGAGGGTGAAAAGACTATAATCATTCCTCCTTTCTTATATATACAACTCTTTGTTTTCATGGCATTAATATTTACCTCATTTCTTCATTTGCCCAGCTTATTGTGTTCCTACAGTTAATTGTTTCCATATATTCCAGTATGTTTTCCACATGTCCATGAATATTTTCCATATGCTCAAATAGATCACTCATTGTTCTTTCCTGCAGACCTCTATACTCCTATTCCACTCTGAATAGGTTATTCTCTTGGTCTGCTGAGCACTTGAGATTTGTCTTTACTGCCCCTTCAACACTGTCCTGGATTAATTTCTTTATTTGCTGAATCCCATATCTTTCTCTTTTTTGATTTAGCCCTTTATCTAGCTAGAATACAGCTTTTAGTATCTATGGGTAGGAAGTCCATTTTTTGAGACCTTAAATACCTGAAAATACCTTTATTTTACTCGTAACTTGTCTGATAGTTTGGCTGGGTATAAAAGTATAATATGCAGATAAATTTTCCTCCTAATTTTGAAGGCATTCTTCCATTAAGCCCTAGCATCCATTATTGCTGTTGCAGAATCTGACACAATTCTTTTTCTGGATTCTTTGTATTTTGTATGTTATTGTATGTTATTGTTTCTCTTTTTAGAAAATTTTAGTCTTTTGTTTGTCCATAATGATCTGAAATTTCACATTGATGCTCCTTAGTGTGGGTATGTTTCATATACATAATATATACATATATACATATTATATATATATATATATATATATATATATATATATATGTAATGGGTTTTCATGTTCTAGAAAGTTTCCTTCAGTTCTGGAAAGTTCTTCCTGCATTATTTCTTTGAGCACTCCTTCTTCACTGTTTTATGTGGTCCCTTTTTCTGTAATACCTTTTACTGGGATGTTGAATCTCTTGGACTGATTCTCCATCTAATTTTCTTACCATTTTTCATCTTTCTGGAAGATTTCCTTTATCTTCAAGCCTTCCTCCTGCATTTTTATTCCATATTTCTTATTTGTTTTCTTTTTTGTTTCATGGCAGCAAATTCTTCCCTTAGGTGTCTGAGAATATTA